>NC_064863.1:45670840-45876130 GCF_024139225.1 Suncus etruscus | reverse complement strand
AACAGGAAACAGGAAGCTCCCTGTCAGCCATTCTTACCCTGCCTCCAGAGCAGGAAAAGCAGTAGGAGTAGCTGTATCAGTTACTTTGACCTAGTCCAGGAAATAAAAAGGCTTATTCTGTCTGTAGACTTGGATTGGTAGGCAGAATGCAAAATGCCTCTTCTCCTTGACAGCTGATTGGCATCCAGTCTGTGTAAATACTGAGGAAATGGAAAGATTTGTATACTCAAACACATTAATTAGGCAGTATACAAAACAGGAGATAACAGTTTTGCCAAGAAGCAGTAAACATGCAGAAGATAAGCTACATTGTAAGCTAAGGTCCCAAATACCTCCCAATGAGACCATCTTAAATCACTGTGACACGCAACTCTATAAACTCAAAAGCAGCACATACTGTAAGATTAATTACAGTACCTCCTAGCAAATATAACAATAAAAGAGAAGCTAACCATGTTTTTATATGTGTATTTCTATTCCTAGACTCCTGGGGGGTGTTCTTTTTATCACTGAAACCCAACTATAATCATGTTTGTAATCATGGTGCTTAAATAAAATATTATTTAAAAATAAAGATATGACAAAAATAATCATTAAATCAAAAAATAAAAAGTCTCCTGGATTTGGTATAAAAGTTATCCCGATCTGGAAAATTTGTGTGCTAATATTTAGTAATAATGATCTCCAAAATTATTATTATTATTATTATTATTTTATTATTTGTTTTTTGGGCATACCCAATGATGTTCAGGTGTTTCTCCTGGCTATGCACTCAGAAATTGCTCCTGGCTTGCAGAACCATATGGGATGCTGGGGATCGAACTGAGGTCCATCCTGGGTCAGCTGCGTGCAAGGCAAATGCCCTACCACTGGGTTATCGCTCTGGCCCCCAATAATCTCCAAAATTATTAATATTTTAAAATTAACTTCAGTTAACCTGAGACTCAAGTACATGCCTACAAATATTAATGTTTAAACAGCACATTTTATCTATAAGAACTTCTCTTAGGGCATTGAAAAGACTTTATGGGATCTAAACTATATATGCCTAGTATAAGGAATCTGAACTTCGCAACTATCTAAGCTTGTAAAAAAGAAAAGAAAATTTAAACCATATATCAATGCTATTAATGTACTTAAGTGCTGGCTCTGAATACTATCAAATCAAGCTAATTGATAATTTAAGAGAACAACATAATTGATTTAACATGATTCTATTATGTTCTTTTTCTAACCTACTTCATTAGCTGTGGTATCAGAAACCTATCCATGCAAAGAAAATGGCAAGCCATTTTTGTTCCTGTCTTTCATTTTTCTTCTCCCTCTCTCTTTACATGTACAGTTTCACTTTATGAAGACCCTTTCTCATTCTACAGCTCTAGGTTGACCATAAAAACTTTAAAGCCTTTCTTTGAAAGCAATACATTTTCTGAACTTCAGTCTATTTTACTTCTGTCTACCATAATCTAGAATGTTCAAATAGAAAAAATACTTTAAAAAATGTGAAGGCCAAGAATAGAAAAGATTTAAAAAATCAAATACCAATATTAAATTTAATTTATCCAGTTAAGTCTACTCATTTTCCAGCAGATGAATGAATAAAGAAGTTGTGGTATAACCCAGAGGAGCCATGATTGTTGGCTAGCCTGTCTGCTGCTTTCCTGTGGTTTCTCCAGCTCAGCCAATTAACAGAGACTACAAGGGGTCATGTTGGAGCTTTAACTGTTGAACTGAATGATTGTATCCTTCAACTTCATACTCAGAATGCCAATATCCCCTGGGAGGCCCATAATCCTGTGGGACCTCTCATTGTCTCTAGGGACTGAATTACTGAGTATGTAGTCATAAAAGTAAACTACAAAAATTCAGCACAGAGAACAGCAAACATAATGAGAAAGCTGTGTAAAAGTTCACTAAGCCCAAGGAGTAAAGATAGAAAGTCCAGGGCCCGGAGAGATAGCACAGCGGTGTTTGCCTTGCAAGCAGCCGATCCAGGACCTAAGATGGCTGGTTCGAATCCCGGTGTCCCATATGGTGCCCGGTGCCTGCCAGGAGCTATTTCTGAGCAGATAGCCAGGAGTAACCCCTGAGCACCGCCGGGTGTGGCCCAAAAACCAAAAACCAAAACAAAACAAAACAAAAAAAGATAGAAAGTACAGAAGGCTCTACAGCACTAATCTGTCCAATAACTTCTCAGACAAAGATTTTTGGTGTAGATATATAATGAGCTCAAAGAAATAATGGGACAGGTATGAGAAAGATGCAAACAGAAATAAGAAAACTATAATCAGATGTGACAACATTGAAGAGTATGGAGGTGAAAGAAGTTGCTGTACGGACTATTATACAACTGTAAAGATAAAACCTTGCAATCCAATGTAACCTGGATGGAGCTGGAGGCATCATGTTAAGCAACATAAAACAGAGAAATGACAGTATGAGATGATTTCACTCATCAGTGAAAAGCAGAGAGGTAAGAAAAGGGAATGTACAGTACTGAACAAGGATAATAAATTGCTTTTGGAGTTCAAAATTGATTACCAAACAATACAAGAGTGGAATGAAGACCAGACCAAGGTGACCATGGTGAAAAAAGGTGTTGGACCTTTTTGGTGTTGGTGAAATGCAGTAAGGAAAGAGCTTTACCCACTGTGCTATCTCTTTTTTTGTTTTGTTTTGTTTTGGGACCACACCCAGTGTCACTCAAGAGTTATTTCTGGCTCTGCACTCAGAAATTACTCCTGGCAGACTCGGGGGACCACATGGGATACCAGGGATCAATCTGGGTCGCTGCATGCAAGGTAAATGGTCTACCCACTGTGTAGACCACTGTGTAGAAGTCCATCCCCTCCGTTCCTATTTTTAGAACTATTTTCCTCACTGGTAATAATCTTGCAAAACCATAGAATATATTCGGAATAACGACATTTATATTATTAAGAAAGATGATTTTTGTCATGATAAGGTTCCCTCTGACAACGTCTCTTTCCTGTCTCCCTTCTAATATTACCTACTGGTCCTCAGTAGTAATTCTATATTTTGTAACTTTATTATGGCAAAAATTTATGCAAATGAAAACATGGCATCTATGAGTTTGGATTTTTTCACTCAGCATATTTCTGTAGAATACCGCCCCCCCCCTCAAAATTTCCTTTAGCTTTTCTAGTGCCTTTGCCTGTCATATAAATTTAAAACCAAGATTATATCAACAAGGTAATCTTGGTGGGATTGCATTAGGTCTTTCATTAAACCAGGCTATTAATCTGGGGACAGCAGACACCTCGTCTCCTTTGGGATTTTGATACATGACATGGCATATCTCTGTAATGATTTAGGTCTTCTTTCACCAGTAACCTGAAGCTTTCAGCACAAAATTCTTGTACATGTCTGTTAGATTTACTTTAGCATATCATTTTGAGTGAGTATAAATGTACTATATGTTTAATTTTAAAATATTTTAGAACTAAATGCTATGTGTTCTTTGTTCATATAAATAAATGGGTGATAGTACTGGGGAGATAGTCCAGAGGTTATGATGCATGCAAACACACTCTCAGTCTTGGTTCAATCCTTAATACTACAAGTGTCCCTAAACATTACTGAGACCCCAGCACCACAGGACCCAACTAGCACTCATCCTTGGCCTGGGTACTGAATCACTGACCCCAGTGGTCAAGTATTGTCAAGGTACCCTTGAACACCACTTGGGAGACCCCCTCACTACCTCCAATAGATATATGCCAGAGTTTAGTTTTTGCAAGGCAAGTGCCCTACCCACTGCACTATTGCGCTATTTCCAAGTTTCTTATTTTGTATCCTGTGAACTTGCTGAAATTACCTATTAAGTTTGGGAATTTTTTTTTTTTTGTTTTGGTTTTTGGGCCACACCCGGCGGTGCTCAGGAGTTACTCCTGGCTGATTGCTCAAAAATAGCTCCTGGCAGGCACGGGGGACCATATGGGACACCGGGATTCGAACCAACCACCTTTGGTTCTGAATTAGCTGCTTGCAAGACAAATGCCGCTGTGCTATCTCTCCGGGCCCCAAGTTTGGGAATTTTTCCTTTTGTTATTTACTTGGAAATTTTCTATGTTGACATTATAGCATTTGATTAATAAAGGTTCTTTCTTCCTATTACATCTGTATGCCTTTTATTTTATTTTTTTAATTTTTATTTGGCTGAAACTTCCAATTCAATGTTCAATAGTATAGTTAGGCTGCACTTCCTAGTTCATTTATAATCTTAGAAAAGATTTTTCTTTCACTATTAGGAATGTTAATTCCAAGTTTTGGTAGATGAATTAGGCATTTTTGTTTAAAATAAATATATTGAATTAAAATATATTGAATTTTATCTACTATCTTTATGTATTCATCAATTAGTTCATATGATTTTTTTCTCTTTTGTTAATATGGTAGATTAGTTTAAATTTCAAATAGGGACTTTGTTTAAATCACTGGCATAAAATCTATTTGGATATGACACATGTAATTTATATCTATATAGATGATTTCTATTTGTCAATATGAATCAGGTTATTTGCATCTTCATTGAAAATATTGGTGAGTAGCTCTAGTGAAAAGTCTTTTACTCAGTGTGATGTAATGGGTATGTATGATGCATGGGTACCATATTTTCTGGCGTATAAGATGACTTTTGAAACAAAAAAAAGTCAACCGAAAGTCGGGGGTCGTCTTATATGCCAAGTATATCCCGAAAAATGTTCCAATATGCCGATAAACGAAAATTGTCTGAATATTGCCACAAAATGAATTTTCCAACTCGATCCTGCACCAATCACTGCCAGGCTGCTCGGACCGCCTCTCTAACTCAGCCAATCCAAGCAGGCTTTTGATGCATGCAAATTAGACAATGTTCTGGACCCGAATCTACACTGTCAAAAGCCTGCTCAGATTGGACAGAGTCAGAGAGGAAGTCTATGACAGTATAACCTTTGAACCTTTGCTTGTTGTGATTGGCTCACTATGGTACATACAGTTGCAGCACAGGAACGTTCTGTCTGATACAGCAAATATAGGCCTAAACCTGTGTTTTAACTGCAAAATTAGGGGGTCGTCTTATACGCCCAGTCGTCTCATATGCCGGCAAATACGGTAAGTTTAATTTTATAAAATAAATTGAGAAGCAGTCCTCTTTTGTTCCTTCTTTGCTGGAAAATATAGTATAGAATTGGTTTTAACTTTTCATTAACTATTGTAAATCCCTATGTGTGTCAAAAGTACTTCTTGGTTGAAAAAATTTTAAATGTGAAATAATGCTATTGTGAACTAATAACAACATGACTATCCAAATGATATTTCATGTTCTGTGTTCTATAAATCTGTATTTCCAAGGAACTGATCCATTTTTGTCAAGTTATCTATCATGTTTTGGAGACTTTTGTGTAAACTTCCTGTATATTCTCTCTCTCTTTTTTTGGTTATTATTATTTTTCTGTTGTCATTTTGAGGCCACTTCTAGCAGTGCTCGGGGCTTACTCATGGCTCTGTGTTCACGGTTCTCTTTAGAGACTCAAGAGACCACATGTGGTTTGAGAGATTAAATTCAGGTGTACAGAAAGCAAGGCAAGTGCCCCACTCACTGTTCAATCTCTTTGGCCTCTTCCTTCCTTCTCTCTACATTTAATTAATTTATTTTTAATTTTTATTTTATTATTATTATTTTAATATACTTATTTAAACACCATAGTTACAGACATGTTTGTAGTTGTGTTTAAGTAATAAGAAGTATACCCTCCCTTCACCAGTGCAACATTCCCTCCACCAATGTCCCCTTTCTCCCTCCTCCCCAAACTACTGCCTATCTTTGAGACAGGCATTCTATGTCACTCACTACCATTGTCATGATAGTTGTTAGTATAGTTATTTCTCTAACTGTAATCACCACTTTTTGTGGTAAGCTTCTATTGAAGGTTGGTCATTCCGGCTTTCCTCTTTATTGTCTCTGGGTATTATTACCACACTCTTTTATTTTTTGTAAATATCACAGATGAGTGAGACTATTCTGTGTTTATCTCTCTCCTTCTGACTTATTTTATTCAGCACAGGAGTTTGCATGTTCATCATGTATAGGAGAATTTTATGACTTCATCTTTTACTGACAGCTGCATAGTATTTTATTGTGTATATGTACCACAGTTTCTTTAGCCAATCATCTCTTGTTGGGCATCTGGGTTGTTTCCAGATTCTGGCTATTGCAAATAGTACTGCAATGAATATAGGCATGGAGAGGGCATTTTTGTATGTGTTTTTGTGTTTCTAGAGTATATCCCTAGAAGTGATAATTCTGGATTATATGGGAGGGAGCTCAATTTCCAGTTTTTTGAGTAATACATATTGTTTTCCATAAAGGCTGAATTAGATGGTATTCCCACCAGCAGTGAATAAGAGTTCCTTTCTCCCAACATCCCTGCTAGAACTGATTGTTCTTGTTCTTTGTGATGTGTACAAATTTTATTTGTATTTCTTCTTTGAGGAAGTGTCTGTTCATTTCTTCTCCCCATTTTTTTATGGGGTTACATGTTTTTGCTTTATTAAGTTCTGTCAGTACCTTGTATATTTTCAATATTAGCCCCTTATCTGATGAATATTGGGTGAATAGTTTCTCCCATTCTGTGGGCGGTTTTTGTATCCTATTTCCTTTGAGGTACAGAATCTTCTAAGGTTAATATAGTCTCATCTGTTTGGAGAGTGCTGTTTCATCCTTTAGTCTTAATGTCATGGAGTGTTTTACCTATGTGTTGTTCTATATACCTTATGGTTTCGAGTCTGATATCTAGGTCTTTAATCCATTTGCATTTGACCTATGTGCATGGTGTTAGATGGAGGTCTAACACCTTTTCATGAGACAGGGAACAAAAATCAAACTTGGTTTTCTTGTATGTCTATTGAAGCATCCATAAACATCTACAGAAGCATCCGTAATTGTGTTCATTTGACACTTTGCATACACTTTAGACTGCAATAATTCTCATTCTTGGTTACCCTTTGCCATTTTGATGTGAAAATCATGTAGAGGGGGAAATTGTGCATCTAATGAGTATAACGTGCATCCTAGGGGCCTTGAAATGCAGTTTACTAAACTAAATACAAAGACAACAGTCTAAACATAGATTTCTCCATAGTCAAGCTTTTCCGGTGAAGTCTTTAAAAAAAATCTAGGGAATTGTCATACTTCCCATTGTTATTCACATGCTTGTTTGGAATCTGAGAGTGGCAGCTGGTCAGAGGTCTGACATTTCAGCAGGGAGGAGAAACAGGCAAGAGTTGGAAGTCTCTAGGTCTAAATAGCAGCCTGAAATTTTCTGCTGTCCTTGTGCTTTCTAAAGATGTGTAATGGTCTCAGAATTTAAATTCTTTAGTTAAGTTCCATAGTAAAAGTAATTCAGTGAGCTAACTACATACATGGAAAATAGTTAGTCATATTTACACTGAATTAAAATAACATTAAATCTTAGAAGTTGCTTTAAATGGCACATCACGAGTGACTTAACGCTGAAGTAAGCTAGTGTTTATCAAGAAACTACTATATGCTAGTTACTATGTGCTAGATCTATTACCAAGATAAACATGTCTCAGTCCCTGAATTTACAGAGCCAACAATCTAGAGAGAAAATAAAAATACACACAAATAAACAGGTACAGTGAGTTTAAAAGGACGCTTCACAAAGGAGTTAACATTTGTACTGAATCATAAAGTTTGAGCAGCTGCAAAGACTAGGAGATCTGTCTAATAGAAGGTGTCAAAACAAAAAGGAAAAGGGAGAATCTACTGGGTATCATGGGATTGTAGCTACTAAACTGAAATGAAATTGAGTCTATAAGACAGAGGTTCCCAAACTTATTTGCGATTTGGGCTACCATCCCCTTTTCAGAAAAAATAAATCATTTAGTGCTTCTTAGGAATCTAGAAATATGCCTTCTTTAAACAAACAGAAAACGTTCTCCCAATCACAGTGGGGACTTTTATCACCAATATGGGTCATTCCAGCATACCACCACCTCCAGGGGTAGTGTTGCCCACTTTGGAAAACATTATTCTACAGAAACAGGTATGTGGTTAGACAAATCAGGACTGGTGACACTTTTCTTGAGGACAATGTCTAAAATGATGAATTAACTCTGACACTACTAGATTGGTTCTACCTTTCCAGGGGAACTATTCCAAGTAAGATCTTATAGGTATGACTTGGATGCATTTTTCTTGGCTAGAGGAGTTTTATTCTTTTTTATTAATCAAAAATTGTTTTTTTGTTTTATGGGTCACACCTGGCTGTGCTCAGGGGTTATTCCTGGCTCTGTACTCAGGAATCACTCTTGGCTGTGCTTTGGAGGGACTACATGAGATGCTGGAGGTATGAACCAGAGTATGCCACATGCAAGGCAAATGCCCTACTTGCTGTACTAACCTCCAGCCCCATTAAAGATGAAGAAAATAATTGAATCACCATGAGATACAAAACTATAAGGTTGTTTATGATAGGATTTCAGTTGTACAATGCTTGAGCACCCACTCTTTCACCAGTGTCCACTTACAGAGGGATCATTTCTTTTTCATTTTTTTTTTTTTTTTGGTTTTTGGTTTTTGGGTCACACCCAGCAGTGCTCAGGGGTTACTCCTGGCTCTATGCTTAGAAATTGCTCCTGGCAGGCTCAGGGGACCATATGGGATGCCGGGATTTGAACCACCAACCTTCTTCATGCAAGGCAAATGCCTTACCTCCATGCTATCACTCTGGCCCTTCTCAAAGGAAGATCATAAGATTTAATCAAAGGCCACTGGCTGGCTCTAGTCTAGAGCAGCACAAACCACAGACAGATTGAGGAAGTAATTGGGTAGACACTTAAAGGCAGATCAGATCATACTGAAAAATCTAGTATGTCTGAAGCATAAGATAAAGGAGAAAACTAAGTTAAAAAATTAGGAAGGCGAGTGCTTCTAATCAGGACTATGGAAGCCTTGTTCAGCATAACTGAATTCCTAGAAGAGCCAAGAACTGGGAATGAGAAGAGCAGATCTTGCAGTTTCTGTGCTTTAAGAATGATCTGGAACTACACTTGTAAAAAGAAGAGACTTGTACTGGAAGGTCAAGAAAAGGTTGCTTGAAAGAAAAGGTGAGAGGAAATTTGTGGTGCTACTAGTTGTCATTAAGCAACAGCAATGAACACTTTCTCATGCCTAGTTTTTGCTCAGTAAGGAAGACAAGACACACATTATTGACCTCTCTTAACAAATGTTACTTAAAGCTCAAAAAAAAAAAAAATGGGAGCTTGCTTTAGATCCCAGGACAAATAAGAAAAAGTCAGGGCTGCCAGCTCTCTCCAATATGGGAGAAGTTAGTGCAGGACTTGCTGGCTTTGCCTCACTGCATTACGGACTGTGGTCCCTATATCTACCACCAGAACAGTGTTCTTTTGAGGCTCTGCCCTTGAATAAACAGCTTTGGTGCCTCTGAATCTTGGCTTGTGTATGAGATTTATGTGGCTGGAGAGGGGGAATTTGTTCTTCTCCCTTGAGAGACAATTTGCCAAATGTAGATGCAAAAATAATCTGTGGTTCTATTGAACCTATGCTCTGAAGCTCTCGTGTAGGGCAATGATAGGAGAGGGGGAAGTATAACAACAAAGTGGTTAAGAATGCTGAACTCTAGAGAGTTGGTGACCTAGGTCAGACTCCCCACTCTGCTTCTTTACTAGCTTGGTTAGATACTTGACTCTCTGAACTTCTGTTTCTTCTTCTGTAAAATGGAGATATTCAAGAACTACTCTCTGGAGTTGTGAAAATAAGATGAACTAATGCTTGTTCAGCCCTTGGGAAAGGATCTGGCATATAAACAAGTGTTTAATCATGCTATGTGATTGTTTCTTAGATAAAACATGGTGGAAGATTCGATCCAAAAAGTTGTAGGACATTTGAGCTTCAATGCCATCTAGTGGCCAGGACATTTCAGAATTTGTTCTTGGTTTGGGCCTTGCACCCACAGATGACAAAAGGATGTGTGATGAGTAGACACTAATTTATTTCAAAAGTGAAATCAGGACTGGAGTGTTAGTACAGCAGATAAGGCATGCCTTGCATACAGCTGACCTTTGTTCAAACCCCAGCATCCTGTATGGTCCCTGAGCCAACCAGGATTGATTCCTGAGTACAGAATTAGGAGTAACCTTGAGCATTGCTGGGTGTGCTCCAAAAAACAACAGCAACAACAACAACAAATTTTTTAAAAGTGAAATCAGTTGATGCTAAGTGATTTTAGTGGTGAATCTAGAGCCTGTGGACAAAGATTGGGAATATTGTATGACCTCAGGCTGGTCATACAATACATAGAAAGAGAGAAAGGGTGGTAACCCTCTTTTCTGCAGACAGTAAGAGAAGTCAAACTTGAAGCTTCTGGTGCCTTTTCTCCCTTAGAGAGGCCACTCCAGGAAGCTCTTTGTTTCTAGTAGGTGTGAAAACATCTAAGACTGAGGCAGGCTGACTTGACTAAGTCCTGGCTAGGAAAGTGATAGTGGTAGTCAAGTAGTTTATAATTCATTAGTGAACCGACTTCACTAAGTTACTTAGCCATTTTAAGTCTCTGGGGTATGTAGAGGGTGAGGAAAACCATATCACAAAGAAGTTTCATGAGAATCACATAAGTACTTAGTATAGGGCTTAAAAAAAGAAAATACTTAGTAAACATTGGCCCATACTTTCACTTTTCTCATGTAGTTTCTTTCATTAAAAACCTTTGTGAAGGCATTTTATTCAATCAGTCAACTCTTTCACTGATATCTCTTGAGAACTATGTGCCAGGATCTAGTTGAGATGAGGCATAAAACAGACATAGTTTCTCCTGATTCCGGTGATTAAATGGTTGAGAGCATTAAATGAATGGTACCTAAGGGACCTTTACATAGTTTAACTTAAGTTGTAGTCTGCATAAAAAAATCACTTATAGAACATCATTCATATCAGAGACATGGTTGGTTAATACAAATTTATTTGACACTTTAAGATACCCCCAAGAGGCTTTTATTTCTTTTTTTAAATTATGATTGAAGTAACATGCTTTATAGGAGCCAAATCTTATGCCTTAGTCATACACTATTATTGTACCACACCTTCCATTCAAATGCCAGTATCCCTCCACCTAGGTCCCTATATCCATGTAGGCTTCCCCCTGTAATCTCAGGCTAACCCCTCCTGAATAGTAATGTCTATTAAGAGATCCAAGTCGAAGAATTTTCACTGTCCATAAAAATGACCCCTTTAAAAGCAGATAGACATTAAGTTCTTATTCTTAAGGGCAAATACATATATTACAATGATTTGTTAGAAGATAAAATGGAAATGCCATTTCTAAACTTCTTAAGAAGTGTGTGGGTTGGGAGTGAGCCTGGTGATTATATTTATGAATATGTGAATTCATTTATTGTTATAAGTCTAACTCCGGTGAACCTTGAACTGCAACTAGGGATTAGAGAGCAGCAGATGTACTTTTTATCCATCTTTGTAATCAATTTCAATTTTTTTTGGGGGGGGGGCCACACCTGGCGGTGCTCAGAAATAGCTCCTGGCAGGCACAGGGGACCATATGGGACACCGGGATTCGAACCAACCACCTTAGGTCCTGGATCGGCTGCTTGCAAGGCAAATACCACTGTGCTATCTCTCCGGGCCCATCAATTTCGATTTTTTGTCTCCAATCTTTTCTCCACATTAAGTTAGCTCCGTGAACGTTCCTGACTTCAGTTCATAGGATTTCAGCAGGCCCACAAGTTCTGTTTCTTTAAGAAAAGTACCCTGCAATATACATTATAGATGGGATCATTCTCCTACACTAAATTCTAAAGCAGTGATTTTTATGAAGGATTTGCAAGAGGGCTTGGGGAAAGGGCAAAATAACTGTGGGCAAAACTATTGAATATGACAATATATTAAGGAAGATCTACAAATAATTAATATATCATATTGTATAATAGAGAAAAAGGAAGCTACTCCTCATATGTAAGCAGTAAAACTTAACTTATACTTCAGTATAGGCAGTAAAAAATATAAAAGACAACAGTCTTTTTTTTTTTTTTTTTGGTTTTTGGGCCACACCCGGCGGTGCTCAGGGGTTACTCCTGGCTGTCTGCTCAGAAATAGCTCCTGGCAGGCACGGGGGACCATATGGGACACCGGGATTCGAACCAACCACCGTTGGTCCTGGATCGGCTGCTTGCAAGGCAAACGCTGGTGTGCTATCTCTCCGGGCCCGACAACAGTCTTTTTTAAATAAAATTTTAATTGAATCACTGTGAGATACAGTCACAAAATTGTACATGATTTTTTAAAATTTATTTAAGCACCATGATAAAATTGTACATGATTAAGTTTTAGTCACACAATGTCCAGCACCCATCCCTTTACCAGTACACATTTTCCGCCACCAACGTCTCCAGTTTCCTTCCTGTCCTCCCCCCAACCCCGCCTTCACCCCTACCTTGCCTGCCTCTTTGTCAGACATTTTTCTTCTTTCTTTCTCTCTTCTTTCTGTCTTCCTTTATTTCCCCTTTAGACACTTTAACAATGTCTTTCTGATTAAAGTGTTTACATAGAATATCTTTCTATGAGAGATAACATAATTCTTTTATGCTTTATTTTTGTTTTGGGGTCACACCTTAGGGCCTACTGTAGAGCTCTAGCACAGTGCTCAGGGAACCATGTAGTGCTGGAGATTAAACCAAGGCTGTGATATGCAAAACATGCTTTCCAGTCCTCGAACCATCTCCCCACTCCCCCTTAGGGCTTTTAAGTATAGGCCCACAGAAAGGAATATACTCAAATCTAGTTGAAACAGTAGAGTAAGATATTTCTATTTATGGAGCACGAGTTAAAACAAACTTGGTCAAGGAAGTTAAAAGCTAGGCAATATCTGTGTACCTCTTCCCAAATATCTCCTAAAAGAACATTACTTGAGAATTCCTCAACAATAATAATAGTAGCAATGGCACTGTTTCTAATCTGGGCTTTGTGTGAGAAATACACTGCACCATGCTCATTTTTCACCACCATATTGAGTAGGTAAGACAAACTAGCTGTGAGGCTGCTATTGCTACTTCCACAAAGCTTGATGATCCTTTCACCTTGCTTCAGTGGTTTGCTTTCCTGAGTAGCAAACACCTTCTTTTGTCCTACTTGGCAAATTGTTGCCTAACTTGATTTCCCTTTGTTTAGGTGTGCTCTGTAGTCCCTAGAGGATATTTGTTTTAAAACTTTGTTTTGGAGCCACACCCAGGGTGCTCAGAAGTTATTAGTCCTGGCTCTGCACTCCTACTGGTGCTTGGGCAACCATATGTGATACCAGGGATCAAACCTAAGCCAGCTGCATGCAAGGGAAATGCCCTACCTACTACTACTGTTCTGGCCCCCAAACATAGTTAATATTAATGTAGATTTTCAGGGTCAGTTTCAGCAAAATTCCATGCCCTTCACATTTCCTCTCTAGTCTCCAAGGTAAAGAAGTCTGCAAAAGAGATTTGTATTTTACACATTAACTATGGAGGAACACTTTTCCAAATAGCTGTTTTTTTACTTTAAATATTTGGCTTAAAGATAGATGTTTGCCTCTTAAATGTGTAATCTTTTCTTCCACTTTTGTTTTATAGAATTAATGTATTGCTACTGACCATGTTTATGCCTGAAAGTTACTATTCCTAAAAACCTAGCCAGTAGATCCAGGTTGAGCAAGCATAATAGTCAGAATTTCTTTTCTGGTAATTAAATTAGGGAATAAATAGTTACACGATAAGAAAAGTGTTGGCCCTTAGTTCCAAAGAATAACAATTGCTTAAAAATCTCACTCTGCTTTCTTCTCTAAAAGTGCTTCCATGAATTAAATGCCTTAGATACATCTACTCATTGTGAAGTCACCTTTGTTTTTTGATTCTGTGATATATTTTTTTTCTTTATTCTGTGGCATTTGAAAGGACCATACTCAATCTTTTTTTTTTTTTTTTTTTTTGGCGGGGGAGTACTTTTGTTGTTGTTGTCCTTCCTATATCCTCTGATGGCTTACACAGGAAGCTTAAGGCGTAATCAGACTATAAAATCCCAAACCAGAGAGGAGATCGTAATTTCAGTTACAGACTAAGCAGATAACAGGCTATTCTGTTCTATAGCCAGATAACTGGCTATTCACTAATCAGAAAGATAAGGGAATGAGTTTGATTCCTCATTAAAAAGCTTCATGGTTTAAGTCTTTAAAAAAGGGGATAGGATGGAGGGGGGCTGTGTCTTTGCTTGTTAAGTTACATAAACAGAGTGAGGTGCCATGGGGGAGAATGGAAACTCTTGGTGTGACCTATAATTAGAAAATTTCCACACAGAGAATCAAAACAGAGACCGTATGCCACTTCCTGACCCCACTCTCCCAGAGGGGTGAAGCCATTGGTGGGAGACAGATAAGAAAACACCAAGGAAAGGAAACTCAGGTCAGGCTGCCTGTTTGCTCAGGGACACAGCTTAAGAGTGGTGCATTGAACATGCCCTTCGAGTTTAAATCACCTTCAAGACACCATAGGGAAGGAAAAGGTGTCACTTTCACAAACTACAACTAATTCAGTAGCATGCGAAACGGCAGCATGCAACTTTTTATATTCTTCCTGTAAAAGTATCTTCCCCACTAATGGTTTCTAATGAGTAAGCTAGCAATCAACTCCTGGTGAGAGCAGAATCAAAAGACCAGGTTGATGGACTAGTTTTTGTCCATCATTTTTGCTCTTTGAAATAAGATATTGGTCAGTTGTAGGATTAGGGTATTGATGCCTGCCTTCCCCCTAAGGCATTATAATAATGCTGCTGAAAAAAAAATAGAAGAAAGCTGCAAAGACCCAATGAATATGGTTATTGTATTATAGATGTTAAACTGTTAAACTGGCCTTTATATAGGGTGTTAGAATTACATCAGAAATCTAAACCTGACTTTAAAAATTAGACCCTGGTTTTTCCATACTACTAAGCAATCTTGTTTGTTGAATGTAGATGGTGGTATCTAAAGAGTTTGGTAGAGGTCATCTCTGCCTTTTCAGAGGCTCATGGACATTGATGTCCATGGACATTGGCTAACCTAGGAGCAAGCTGAGGAACTTTTGACTTCCAGTAATGAATGCTATAGCAGGAAAGAGTAGATTGCTAGGTAATACCTGGGAATGAGGGGAGGGAGTTAGAATTCTACTGTGCCAATGACACCTTATGTGTCTTTGAAAAAAAAATTATTCAATTACCAGACTTTCCATTTCTTCCTATTATATGTATCATCCACTTATGTGTCTCCATTTGGGTTTCATGAGGCAATAAGCTGGAGAACTGTCTGAGGATTAGAAATATCTCTCAAGAACAGTGGCTGTCATGTAATCATTGCTCATCTAGTAATACATGAATAAAAGTATGTTGACAAGGATCCTATTATAATGACTAGTACTGATATGTTGCTGGTTAGAATTTTAGTTGTATTTTCCACTACATCCTTACTAGCCCCCCACTCCCCTTTAGAAAAGAAAACTTGGGTAAGGTTGTGGCTCAAAAGGAAGAGCATCTACGTTGCATACACTTAAGCCTTACGCAGGGTTAACTTCTTAACCTCCCTCTCCCTCAACCCTAGCACAGCTAGATGTGGCTCCAGTATTTAGTAGCATTTTATTTTATTTATTTATTTATTTTTGTTTGTTTTGGGGTCACCCAGCAGTGCTCAAAGGTTACTCCTGGCTCTGCACTCAGAAATCGCCCCTGGCAGACTCAGGGAACCAAATGAGATGCCAGGAATTAAACCACCCTGTCCTGGTTTGGCTGCATGCAAGGCAAATGCCGTATTGCTGTGCTATCTCTCCAGCCCCTTTAGTAGCATTTTAAACACCATTGGGAGTGACCATACAACAATTAAGAAGAAAAAGAAAAAGAGTCATTAACTAACAAAATGGCCATAACTAAATCTCCTAACCTTTCTGGACCTTTCTTTGATAATAGGAAAAGTTAAGAGTAGTTGATCAAAAAAAAAAAAAAAAAAGAAAAGAAAAGAAAAAAGAAAAAAGAAAAAGAAAAAAGTGGTTGATCACTCATGTTTACTTGATCTCATAAACATTTGTTTTTTTTTTTAATCAAATTTACTCTCACTGAGGCAAGTTTATCAATTATAGTCTGTAACTTTGGTGTTTTGCTTAGGAGCAGCGATTATAAAGAAGAAAAGCCTGAATAGTTGAATTGACTTCAACTTCCCTATGAAAATTTCTCTGTTTCACCTTGGATAGTTCTTGTTTCTCCATATGCTAGCCAGTAAGAGTTATTTTTTTTTCTGCTCTCAAAGGTGTCTGGGTTTACATAAAATACATCCAGTAAAACACAGGGGATAAACTTCAGGACTTCAGCTTCAGAGATGTATTTGGAGACTTGAATGCCAACTAGGCAAACAAAAGCTAAAGTAAACAATGGATGACATAAAATCAAAAGCTTTTAGAGAGTGAAAGGAACTCCACAAAACAAAAAGGCAAAATAGCAATTGAGAGAAGATATTTAGACATCATACCCCAACAAAGAATTAATACTCAAATATACAAAGAACTCACCCAACACCACCACAACAAAAATATAGACAGCTTAATCAAAAGTTTGGCAAAAGATACGAATATTCACTTTTCTAAATAGGACCTACAGATGGTCTGTAGACATGTAAAAGATACTCAATGTCACTTATTAATAGAGAAATGCAAATCAAAACTGCATTGAGATATCACCTCTCATAGAAAAAAAGACTGGAAACAAAAAAAACATATTGGTAAAGATGTGCAGAAAAATGATCTCTGGCACACTGGTGCAGCTGTAAATCAGAGCAGCTGTTATGGGAAATAGTATGTTGATTCTTTAAAGAAAATAATAGGAGTCTGAAATGGTAAGGCATTTGCCTTGCATGTGGCTAATGGTTCAAATACTGGCATCCCATATGGTCCCTGAGCCTGCCAGGAAAGACTGACTTTATTATTTATTTATTTATTTTTGGTTTTTGGGTTACATGCAGCAGCACTCAGAGGTTACTACTGGCTCTACGCTCAGAAATCATTCCTGGCAGGCTCAGGGGACCATATGGGATGCTGGGATTCGAACCATTGTCCTTCTGCATACAAGGCAAACACCCTACCTCCATGTTATCTCTCTGATCTTCTTTTTATTTATTTTTATTTATGTATTTATTTTTTGGTAGTAGAGACTTTTGAGCACAGAGCCAGGAGTAACTTCTGAGTGCTGCCAGGTGTGACGCCCCCCCGCCCAAAAAAAAGACAAAAAAAAAAGAAAAGAAAAGAAAAGAAAATAATACCATATGACCTAATAATACCACTCCTAGACATTTAGACATAAAGATATGATATTTTGCACTTGTGTTCACAGAAATATTATTCTCAATAGTCATGACATGGAATCATCCTAAATGCCAGACTGAGACTGGATACAAAGGCCGTTGCATAAATACTCAATTTAAGTCTATTCTGCCAGTATAAAGATGGGATGATGCTTTTTTGTGACAGTGTGAATGGAACTTGAATTTATTATGTTAAGTAAAAAGGTAAGGAAGTAAACATTTGAAAGTAAAATTAAAACTCTATAGTTTCATTCTTAGCTAGAATAGGAATAACTAAACTACACTAGCAAAAAATAAAGAACAAAATGAATTCCTAGATTTAGTCATCGGAGAAAAAAGAGATGGATGGGACAAATAGGTAAAGGTGTCATGGGTATTGGGAGAACACTGAGTGAATATAATGGAATATATATATACAGAGAGAGAAGCTAATACTCCTGAAATTCTTTGATAAATTATAAATCAAAGAGAGGGAAGAATATTTGTGCTTTAGAAGATAAGTTATCTTGGGGCCGGCGAGATAGCATGGAGGTAAGGCATTTGCCTTCCATGCAGAAGGACGGTGGTTCAAATCCTGACATCCCATATAGTCACCCGTGCCTGCCAGGGGCAATTTCTGAGCGTAGAGTCAGGAGTAACCCCTGAACGCTGCCGGGTGTGACCCAGAACAAACAAACAAACACAAACAAACAAAAAAGAAGATAAGTTATCTGGCCACCAGCCCCTGTACATTGAGGATGAAGCTATCTGAAAAATGTCTGTCTCTTCAGCCCCCCCCCCAAAAAAAAAAGGGAGACCCCACTTTTGGTACCCTGTGTGGACCAAAGGAGCTGTTTCAGAATGCTGCTGATTTCCAAGAAGCAGAGAAGTGCCAGTATATTTGGGGAATCTAGAACCCACAGGTGCCAAAGGAATGTGGGATAGTGAGTTAGTGAGAAAGATCTCACATGATAGCTGATTGGATACGTTTGTAAACTATGCAGACTATTCCAAGATCCTTTTAAAAAAAGGTCAAAGGGAGATCCAACCATGAGAAACATGTTGGATGAACATGAGTTGTCTGGCCATGATACAAGTTCTTGTTCAAGTTTGTCCACAAAGCTGTATTACATTAGCAAATTTGTGTTATTTTGGGGCTACTCATGTTGTTGCTGAGGGGCCTAATGATATCATGCTGGGGAGCAACACAGGTTTCCTGCATGCAAAGTATGTGCTCAGCCAATTGACCTTTATTTTCAGCCTCACTATTGCATGTTTTAAAGAACTGGTGGCAATAAATACTGGTGGTATATAGTCTGATTACCTTTATATAAAAGTATGTTTATATACATATATGTAAAATATTGTATGCAGATATAACTGTATACAGAAAATGTTTGGTTAAATAGAATAAAAAAGCAATGATGTAGAGGAAGTACCTATAAAGGGAGGGAGCAATAGAAAAAGGGGTTCTGGATTTTAACATTTCACTTTACAAACTTTCAAAACACTACATATTATGATTTATTGAGTTGCTTAAAATTTTAATTTCTCTCTCTTTTTTAAAGGATGAGAAAATTAGAAAAGGTGCTACCCAAAGGTAGAAAGAAAATTAGAACCAATGCCTGTATTTGGAATTGGGAATAGTCAAATTCATCACTGCTTTCAGGAGATGTGATGGGATGTTGAGTTAATACCAGTAAGAATTCCTAAAATTCGACTACAATTTGAGGTTCTGTGTGACAAAGCTCTGCAATGGCAATGCTTACAAACCATTTTAAACCATTGCCCAGACTGATAAACAGGAATTAAGCTATTCTTATTCTCTTTCTTAAGATTTCCTCTGTTTAATGTTGTTATTCTTTTTAGTTGTAGGATTATCATGGGCTATTTCCTGACTGGCTACTGTATGTAGACAACTTAGACATTGTCCTTTAGCTTTACAATTTCATTTCATCTTCACAATAGTACCTGATAATGTAATTAATATTCTAATTTTATGGATGAGAAAGATGAGGCAAATGGAGATTAAAATTACTTTCTTGATGTCACAGAACTAGTAAGTAGTGTGCTGATTTGAGGTGTTGGTTCTTTACATTCCATCGAACCCCTCCCTACTTACATACACAAAGATGATCTTTCTCAACACAGTTTAGGATTATTTCAAGGCAATAATGGTAATAGACATTAAAAATTTAACTTTCCCCCCTTCTTTTTATATATGTTATGATTTGAATCATGTTCTTTGAATGTGCTGCTTTTGATTTAATTTTCTGAGGAAACAACCTCAGCCCTAGTGGGACCAGACCACCTTGTATCAGGGTGGGTAGGGTGGAAATTCAGAAGAGAATGATCTAGATAAAAGGAATTTTACATACAAGATGCAGATAGGTGGGCCAATAATAACCCATCCTGACATCTCATATTGCATTCTGCCACCGGAAGACAGCTATTGTTTTGAGGAGGGATTTTCTAAATTCAATTTCCCCCTAAAATACACACAAGAAAAGGCTTTTCTTTAAGGAGAAGGGAAGAAGAAGCCTAGTGACTAGTCGTGTGACTCAATGGCTTTAATACAGAGTAGTAAATAAATAGCTATGGCCATCTGACCCCCTCCACTTCCTAGCCTTCCAACCCCTGTTTTTTGACTTTGAAGAATGCCGGGAAGAGAAGTAGATAGTTGGAGAAGAAAGAACAGGCACCTGGGCTTCGTGTCTTCAGGATTGAAACTTCTGAGGGAGGACAAACTTGAAAAGCAGACCGAGAAGTATCAGCAAATCTTAGGGTGGGCCTTGCCCAGTCTAGGACACAGCCTGGAATAATTGTCTCTTTAGGAAGGCTCTTAAAGCATCAGACTCTAGAAGATCAACTGAGTGGTTGTCTCAGTGAAGTTTGGAGAATTGGGTTTAGAATTCTGGGCTCAGAATTCTCCCACAGAGGATTAAGGTGGGCTGAAAGTCTTAGTTCCATATGTGCTGAGGCCACAGGGACAGACAGTGGTAGGATTTGTGAATCTAGACTAGACTGGGATATAGATGGTGATCAAGAATGGCTGACTGATTCCTTCTTCAGGTATGATTGTGGACTGAGGGAACATGCCATAGGAAAAAATACAGTCTAGGCCTCTGTAACTCCTACAGAAGCCAGGGAGTTGGGAGGAGGAATATTTATATGGATCATTGAAGACCCCTACAGGGTTCCAAAGTTGTGCAACCTGAATTCACTAAAGATTACTCCAGGTCAGATTTTTCCTGACCTAGCAAAGAGTACAGCAAACTACACACCTTTCTCCACACATCTGAGCCCCATTCAATCTCCCTCAGACTCTAGCAACCAGGAAGAAGAGTGATGGCTGAGAAATTGAGATGGAGCATTACTTGGAGTGACTCTATCCAATAGAATATTGTGCCATAAGGCCAATGGTCTCAATGCCTAATATGAGAACCTCTAGGGAAATGCCTGGAAGTGCTTTGAGGCCTCCAAAGCTTCAATCAGAGCTTCTTAGGGATCCTGTGGGGTCAGGGATCTACCTGGATAAGGTGCATGTTACAGTTGCACTGAACTGCTGTACCATCTCTTGGTATTATAATTTTAACCATCTCAATTTACTCATTTCTAGTGTTAAAAAATGCTACAACATTTTAGAATAAATAGAAAACAATGCCATTCAGATACCTTAACATACAATGATTCTCTTTGAGACTTTATTTTCTTGTATTTCTATATTTGCAAGTTTTCAATTCTTTTAACTTTTACAATAGCTAAGAAGAGAGCTAAATATGAGTAAGATTAACTAAAGAGAAATTTTTTTCTATATATTTTTTGAAGATTTTTAGAACCAAAAGGAAGTAATATGTATGTGTAGAGAATTGCATTTGAAGTAACATTTAAAATGAAATAGCCTTAAGTGTACATAGTAGCTACTATACTGAGCTAGAAGAGATA
Source organism: Suncus etruscus (assembly GCF_024139225.1). Classification (NCBI taxonomy): domain Eukaryota; kingdom Metazoa; phylum Chordata; class Mammalia; order Eulipotyphla; family Soricidae; genus Suncus; species Suncus etruscus. The sequence continues at coordinate 45,854,813 of NC_064863.1, read as the reverse complement.
AAGAGTTATTATTCACTCTCCACTATGTAATAATTGCAAAGAAAAGAACTGATTACATATATGTGAGTTTGTGTATATGTTTATGAGGTATACTTGTCACCATCCCTCTTTGGGCTATTGCCAATAAACATATGCTTATTGTTAGAAATCTGGAAAACACAGATGAGCTAAAGGAAAATTTAAAATATGTAAATCCACCACTTCCTTTTTTACTTCAATAAATATTTGTCCATTCCCTATGTTTAGTTGAATATGAGAGCTTATTTTTAAGAGTCTGAGTATAGTATTATATTGTTTTGTAGTTTGTCTTTTTCCTGATGCAAACATTGGAGTATACTCAGTCTTTCCAGGTCATGGAACACAGATTTGATAGACATCTTGGTGACTCAATCTCTACACAACAGTCATGATCCTTATCTTGGCTTTTCTTTGCTTTGGTTCCATATTCACCTAATTTCTGTGAAATTTCCCTGACTGACCTATTCATTGTTCCCTCCCCTTTGACCAACACATCCACTCTGATCTCTCTGTCTCTGTCTCTTTCTGTCTCTCTCTGTTTCTCTCTTTGTCTCTCTGTCTCTGTTTCTCTCTCTGTCTCTCTGTCTGTCTCTCTGTCTCTCTGTCTCTCTCTCTCTCCTGTTGACTGCTTACCAGAATTAATCTAAATAGGGGAAGGTAGATATCTCTGGTAGAAACTGCATTTTCTGCTGAAGAGACTATACAGTCGCTTCCTGTTTATAAAAAAAAAAACAACAAAAAACAACTCATCTTTCTTCACCTGTCTCCTGTGCCTTCCATGCTCCCACAATTTCCTGTTCTGTTTTGCCACAGAGCTTCATGTGGGAATGTTTGAGAGAATCTTTACCAGGTAAAAACATGTGTATTCCACTTACTCAACTACATATTACTAGCCAATCCCCAGCCCCAGCCCCAGCCCCATTTCCTCTTTCTGTTATTTCTACTTTTCCATACTTGAGTAATAATTCCCCAGCCTGACTCTTTTTACTCAGTGGCAAACCCCACTACTGTGTGTTCACTTCTGAGGTAGATTCTTTAAATGGCTAAAAATGACAAGGCCAAAAGTAATAGGAAAGAGTCACATGTTGCTAGTCATTGTCTTCATTTGTAGTGAATCATGCATCCATATTTGTATCCAGTTTGAACATGAAGTTACTGGAAAGAAGTGACACAGAAATTCATTCTGAAAGATAATACATGCACAAGTCAAAATATTAGATGGCACAAAAATGTTGAAATAAAAAAGGCTTCAACAGTCCCAGTGAAGGTTTTCCTTTATTACCAGTTTCCTGTGGAGAGGACCCAGCCTTCAAACCCAGGCCAAGTAGTGCCTACCAGATGTGCCCAAATGTGTCAAACAGCCACACCCCAGAGAATGGCACACATCACAAAGAATGAGAATAAACAGTGTTGGCGGGGATGTGGAGAGAAAGGAACTCTTATCCACTGCTGGTGGGAATGCCGTCTAGTTCAACCTTTATGGAAAGCGATATGGAGATTCCTTCAAAAACTGGAAATCGAGCTCCCATACGATCCAGCTATACCACTCCTAGGAATATACCCTAGGAACACAAAAATACAATACAAAAACCCCTTCCTTACACCTATATTCATTGCAGCACTATTTACCATAGCAAGACTCTGGAAACAACCAAGATGCCCTTCAACAGACGAATGGCTAAAGAAACTGTGGTACATATACACAATGGAATATTATGCAGCGGTCAGGAGAGATGAAGTCATGAAATTTTCCTATGCATGGATGTACACGGAATCTATTATGCTGAGTGAAATAAGTCAGAGAGAGAGAGAAAAACGCAGAATGGTCTCACTCATCTATGGGTTTTAAGAAAAATGAAAGACACCCTTGTAATAATAATTTTCAGACACAAAAGAGAAAAGAGCTGGAAGTTCCAGCTCACTTCAGGAAGCTCACCACAAAGAGTGATGAGTTTAGTTAGGGAAATAACTACATTTTGAACTGTCCTAATAATGAGAATGTATGAGGAAAATGGAGAGCCTGTTTAGAGTACAGGCGGGGGTCGGGTGGGGCGAAGGGAGACTTGGGACATTGGTGATGGGAATGTTGCACTGGTGATGGGTGGTGTTCTTTACATGACTGAAACCCAAACATAATCATGTATGTAATTAAGGTGTTTAAATAAATTTTAAAAAAAATGTTAAAAAAAATGTGTCAAACAGCATCAAACACACAAGAAATGTAAATGGTTCAAATCAAAATGTTCAAATCAAAATCATATTTCAAAGACTTATAAAAGAAGTCTGTAAAATATGTTACAAAGAATTTTTGTATGGACTCACCCTGATGTGATAATATTCTGGATTTTGAATGCATTTTTTTACTTGTTTTAATATTTTTTGTTGCTACTAGAAAATTTTAAATGTGGCTCACACCTGCAGCTTGCCTGCTCTTTCTATGGAACAGTGATGGTCTTTATAGCAACAAGAATTGTACATACATGACTGTGTGCACAGCCTTGTGTGGAAAGACTGTTATGCACATTTTTTTTTGTTTTTTGTTTTTTCGGGCCACACCTGTTTGATGCTCAGAGGTTACTCCTGGCTAAGCGCTCAGAAATTGCCCCTGGCTTGGGGGAACCATATGGGACGCTGGGGGATCGAATTGTGGTCCTTCCTTGGCTAGGGCTTGCAAGGTAGACACCTTACCTCTAGCGCCACCTCGCCGGCTCCCTGTTATGCACATTTCTTTGTTCACTTGGAAATCTTATCACCACCTACATGATTTTTGTTTGCTTGTTTGTTTTGGACCATACCTGGAAGGTAGCTTAGGGCTTATCCCTGTCTCTACACATAGGAATCACTCCTGGAGGTCTTAGGGCACTATATGGGATGCTGGAAATCAAACCGAGATGCACTGTATCCAAGGCAATCACTCTACCTGTTTTCTTTCAAGCCCCTTAAAGTGGTTTTGAAATATATATTAATTTTTTAAACAACTTCATTTATATAATGTGGATAAATTTTCAGGTTATTAATAGGCTTTTACCTCTCACTTTTAACAGATGTTGCTATAAAAATAACCTGTATAATTCACATTTATGTCATTGGCATAAATAATCAAATAAGGTTATTGACATTTTTCATGCCTACAAAACTCAGGATGATAACTATGAAGGATATGATAATTTGCATGGTCATAAGCAGCATAAGTATATACTCTCTAACTCAACACAGCATAGGGTCAGTATTTTTGTTTATTTGGGTTATTTTTTGGTGTTTTTTTGTTTGTTTTCTTGTTTTTGGGTCATACCTGACAGTGCTCAGGGGTTACTCCTGACTCTATGCTCAGAAATCGCTCCTGGCAGGCTTGAAGGACCATATGGGATGCCGGGATTCGAACCACCATCTTTCTGCATGCAGGGCAATTGTTTTACCTCCATGCTATTTCTCCAGCTCCAGGGTCAGTTTTTTTAACTTTGCTAATTTCATAATTGACAAGCAATATGGTTCATTTAGTTATTATGTTTTTGCCTAAACTACACCTGAGGATAATAATTATAATTTCATATACCAAATTATGGCTTGCAAGGTACATGCATATGTTTTCTTATTCAATTCTTACAATAGCCTAGTAATAGAAGCATTTTACCAAAGCCAATGAAAGAAGTAAATAAATCTTTGTATGTGTTAAATACATTATATGCACAAATTCATTTCATCTCAGCTTTATTCAGAAGCATGTTTGCATATTTCATAGGTTTTCTTACTCCTATTTTTCCAAATTGGACACTGAAGTTATGTAGAAATCACACAGCTAGCACGAGAGAAGGGTTAATGGTACAGATTTGCAGACAATGACTGACCCATTTATTGTGACAACTTAGATGCATTATAATGTAAATAGGGAGAATAAAACAAACAACCTTTTATGTGGAGGTGTTAAATTCGGTCTGCATAATGTGGATAAGTAATTAGTATAGTACGTGGCACACAGCAAGGTGTGTGTGAGTGAGAGTGTATGTGTGTGTAGATTAAGACCCACGTTTTGGGTCCTGAACTTCCAGCTCTTTATTTTCCAAACCAAAGCAGTGGTTCAGATTCTTCTGAGAAGCAACAGTTTGTCTGATTGAGGTTTGGTTTCCTGAGCTTGGGCTTCAGGTAGGCACCTAGAGGAGGCCTTTCCAGGTTTTCATGTGCCTGTGACTCTTCTGGCTCTAAAAAGTTCCAACCTCCCTGAACCTGATCTTCATTGAATGGGGAATGGGCTGGAAGTGATAAGGGGATACTCTAAAGAGTTTTCTTTACATTTTGGAGAAAAGTAAGTTCATGGTGACATGGATTTGTGAATGACAACCTAGTGACATGGGTCCTAGGGACTCTAGTAAATTGTACTTAAGACCAGAGGTATTATTGATAAGATGAAAGGAGGCAGTATAGAGAGAGTCTCTCAAGCAAGTTGATGATTATGATACAATAAACCACAATTGTGGTTTTTCAGAATGATTTTTACTCTTTGCCTTTGAAAAAAATCACAGGAAGTAGGTGATCAGGAAATGGAGGAACAATAGCCTTTTCCTGGAAGTACGGCACTGAGGGAATGACTAACCCTTCAGATATGCTAGGGAACCAGAGAACTGAGGCTACTGACCATTCTAGCATAAAGAAGTCCACAGGCTCCTTAAATTAGATGGTTAGAGTGGCCAGGCCAGCTGAAAAGACTTATAATCTAGCCATTCACTGGCAAAAAAAAATCAATGAGATGAGGATAAGGACACCTTGGATCTGGAGGACAACAAGATAATTGACATTGCTACCTACTTCAAAAGCTTTAGAATTCTTATCAGGCAAGAACAGCCAAGAAGGTCTCTATGTGCTTGTTTCCATGAAGGAACCACATTAGATGTTGCTGTGTGCTTAGAAATGGGTGTCCTGCTAGCAGGCAGCAGAAGTCAGTTTGCCTAGTGGGCTTCAGTCTTTGAATTCATGGAATTCTGTTTTCCTTTTTTTGAGTTTTGTTTTGTTTTAATTTTTGGGCCACCCCTGGCGCCAGAGCTCAGGAGTTACTCCTGTCTCTGTGCTCAGAAATTGCTCCTGGCAGGCTCGGGGGACCATATGGGATGTCAGAGATCGAACCCAGGTCTGTCCTGGGTCAACCGCATACAAGGCAAACACCCTAACGTTGTGTTATCATTCCAGCTCTTGAATTCTGTTTTCAAAGACTTATCAACAACATCTGTCAAACCAAGCTAGAACTGTTTTTTGTTTTTTAAAATGATTCAACAGAAATTTTTAAAACTTTTCAAAATAAATACATAAAACCACCCCATTTAAAAGTCTCATTAGACTGAGGTAATCAGTGTTATCACACTGAATTAATATAATTCTGACTTCCAGCAGAGACACCTTGCTTTGGTTATGTTAAGCATTCTCATTACCAACAAAGGTTTGATTTCTCCTGGGTTTTGTGAAATGACAAACACTCCTCTGGGATCCCTCCTTTTACCTTCTCAAATGCTTTGGGGAACCAGGAGCCACAGTCTCTGTTTTGCAGAGGTTCCTAGGAACTTAGGAAATATATTAAAGTATTTAAAGATGAAAAATGGATAGAGGAATGGATGGCTTAATGAGTCAAGCATCCATCTTGCCCTATCCTGAAGCTGTGCTATCTGGGATCCCTGGTACCACTGTTGATTTTGGGCCAAGTCTCAGCTAGGTATGTCTGAACAACTGAAAGCATGTAAACTCAGAGAGCACCACAACTTAAAAGATGTGTGAGTATGTTATGTGAGTATGGCCAGATTGTGCATATTCACCATGACTGAAGTGGTGAAGTTTTCTTGAGCATCAGAGTTGAGTGTGTGTGAACATACCACAGCCAGGTATGGTACAGGCTCTGTGACCACATCAACAGAAGGAAGGAAGAGGAGGAAAAATGTTAAAGATGAAAAAGAAAAGGTTATTTCTAATTTTTTTAGGTAAATCCTGAAAGGAGAGTGTCTCCTTTAGTCTAGGAGGATGAATGTGCTAAAGGGAATACCAAAAGCATAAAAGGTATATATTTCTCTCATGCCCCCCTGGATTTGCAATATTTATATATGCCCATTTTCTCAAATAAGAGGGAGGTCGACACTGGTGGTGGGAGTGCCACTCATTTATTCTCTCTATGTACCTTAAATATCACTGTGGAAAGATTTGTAATTCACTTTGGCCACAATAAAAATTTTTTAAAAAGTGGATGGAATTTACTTCTTTCTACTTACTGCTCTTCCTCTGAAAATGGACACAATAATAGATTTTTTTAGCACAGCCAATCTGTGCTATATCTTTGAAGTGCAAGTACTAACTCATTTAAATTCTCACTACAATTTATGAAGTAGCTTTGGTCATTGTCATTTTATGGAGGTAAGAGACTGTGGTATTAAGGAGCTTTGTCATTTGCTCAGAATCACACAATGTTACTGCAGCTAAGGCACCAATACAACTCAGCTCCATCACCCACATTTTCTGTCAGTGGGACTTTTTAATCAGCCTACTAATTTTCTTTTCTTTTTTTGGGGGGGGCACACCTGGTGGTGCTCAGGGGTTACTCCTGGCTGTCTGCTCAGAAATAGCTCCTGGCAGGCACGGGGGACCATATGGGACACCAGGATTCGAACCAACCACCTTTGGTCCTGGATCGGCTGCTTACAAGGCAAACACCGCTGTGCTATCTCTCCGGGCCCTAATTTTCTTCTTCTTTCCACTTAAAAGCTTATTGAATATTCCTGCACACACATTTTCCTGTAATTTTAATTTTTCTTATTTTGGAGTGTGGTATTGTTAGTTTATATCCAGCAATTCTCAGTGGATACCCCTGGCTCCTGGTGGTGCTTAGAAGACCATTCACATTGCAGTCAAACTCGTGTCAACTCTGTTCCTCCTACAAGTAGTATTACTAAATCCAAGAATAATTATATTTTATTTTTGGGGGGGGGTTCAGTATTGGGGCCACACCTGGCAGTGCTCAGGGGTTACTGCTGGCTCTGAGCTTAGAAATGGCTCCTGGTAGGCTCAGAGGACTATATAGGATACCAGGGATCAAACCTGAGTTTGTCCTAGGTCGGCTGTATGCAAGGCTGAGTGTGAGGCAAATGCCCTACTGCTGTGCTATTACTCTGACCCCTAAAATTTTCAAGTAAGTTTCTTCTTTGAGCTGTGTTAGTTGGTAGAAGTAGCTTTTTGCCATATGAAATCTTGTGGCTGCTTTATTCATATGCATGATGGGGTCTTCCTAAAACTCTCTGATACTGAGACTTGTACTAAACCCCACAACTAATAAGTAAGTGAAAACCCACTCCCAGTCTTCTGCTCCACATCATGAGTGAATATCCTTTTATGTAATTTTTTAGTGCTATAGTCACCATGAAGGGGCTGGAGATGAGTCTTGGGAGTTAGAATTTAAGCCTAAATCACTGAGCAAGTCACTATCATAAGGTCTCTGTACTTTTTTTTTTTTTTTTTTGGCCACATCTGGCAGTGCTCAGGGGCTACTCTTGGCTCTGTGCTTAGAAATCACTTCTGGCAGGTTCAGGGGACTTTATAGGATGCCAGGGATAGAACCCAGTTCAACCACAAGTGCAAGTCAAATGCCTACTGCTGTGCTATTGTTTTGGCCCCAAGCCAGAACCACTGTATTTTCATAGGAGATAGATGTTAGAATAATATACCCCCTCAAACAATAAGTATCTCTTTGGGATACCAATATGAAGTAGATCATGAAAGTCTTTATAAGTTCTAATTATTTCTATATCTTGACATGACTTATATGAAAAAATGACAGTCCATAAACTATTTATCAAGTACTGCTTAGTAGACATTCTATGAAGAGAATTGTGGCTGTTTTTTTAAAAAATAAAACATTTATAGTTTTAGTCCAAATCATTTGGAAACATGCAGGATTTCCATGTTTCTTTTGTTTTCCTTCTTCCCCCATTTTAGTGTCATCTTACAGTTTTGCCTTCTAATAGGCTAAACTTGGGTAAGTTATGTTATTACCTTTTTAAGTCACATTTCCTTGTCTGGAAAATAGAGATAACAAAAGTGCCTTTTTGCATAGAATTATTGTGATTCTTGAACTAAATCATCCATGCCCAGTTTGATACTGGCTGGCACATAGAGGACTTGGGTCAAAATTAGCAACTGAAGGGCCAGAGCGGTGGCACAAGCAGTAAGACAGATGTTTGCCTTGCCCGCGCTAGCCTAGGACAGACCAAGTTCGATTCCCCAGAGTCCCATATGGTCCCCCAAGCCAGGAGTGATTTCTGAGCGCATAGCTAGGAGTAACCCCTGAGCGTCACCAGGTGTGGCCCAAAAACAAACAAACAAAAAAAAACCCGAAAAAACAAACACCCAAATTCTCCCCCAAATTAGCAACTGGCAATGGTAGCAGTTTGAAGCCCTATCCAATCTGGTTTGTTAAATAACTGTCAAGTTGACTCAAACCAGGATAGATTTTTGCAGACTATATAAAATTTTTCAAGAGAGTATGGAGAAAGACAGCTTCTAGTGAATAAAAAGAAGTTAGTTGGCACTTGGCATGCAGAAAGTGACAAAAATTTAATGTGAAATAAAACTGACCTTCGTGCCAGCACCTGCCAACTTGCCTTCAAATGTAGGTTCCTCTTTATCTTCCAGTTTCTCTGACCATCACTCCTCTTATTCAACTGATTTCTCCCTATCCCTTTGCCTTCAAGATTCAATCTTCAACCTTCTCTCTTTCTCATTTATAGTCTCTCCCTGCAATCTGTTTATGCTTAGGTAGCTAGAGAATAGTCAAGAGTAGCTGTGGAAATTTTATGTGACAAGGATGCTAGAAAATAAATTGGGAACCTTTGTCATGGAAGGAGCAATTCCATTTAAAAAGTCTCATTTTTCACTCCATGATTTCACCACTGGATTTTGGAAATCTCATTTAATTGATTCTTTTGGCCAAAATTATAAAATGTCCCCCTTTTGCATGTGGGGTAATTGATTGAAATGAATCAGACTCTGATGTGTATGGGGAGTATCTGACCTGTTTTGGTATGTGTGGGAGCTGCCCCACCAGATGTGGAAGTCAAATTAGTCAGAGTTGTTGCTCCCTGCAGCTGGGTGAAGGTTTATCTGGGAAAGAGGCTGAGCTCTGTTGGCTAAAAGACTTGGAGCTTTATCCATAGTTTCCATATTCTATGTCCTTCCATAATTAAGAGTTGGCTCAATACCAGCAATGTGGGAGCCTCTGAATTAGTATGTGGGAGTTTCAGGGAATAATATTCTAATGCTTAATATTACCTGGAGACAACTATTGGGTCTGTAAGACTAGTCAGGAAATCTCTTGAACAAAGTTCTTTGTTGATATATTGGCTTCTGTTCTATTGTATTTGGTTCAGTAATCCAATGAAAATAATAATTTTTGTCTTTCTAATTTATTTATAGATTGGACTCAGAAGTTAAAGAACTAAATACTGAAAAAATAACCAAATTGCAGAAAAATGAGTTATTAAAGACTACCTAAAGTTCTCAGGGAAGAATGCTATAGAGACCAAATGAGGTTTGGTCTGCCCAGGGTCTTCCTATACAAAGACTCCATCTTTTTCTTTTTTTTTTTTTTGGAGAGTTGCATATCTCTAACATTAATCTTACAGTTTTGATGGAAATGACACTAACCTCTATTTTAAATGGGGCTCAACTACAACCAATGTTCGCAATAACCAATTCCACAATAACTAATTCAGTGGTGGGTTCTGAGCAATGCCAGATCAAAAGGAGGCAATCAGAGCATCTTGCTCAAATTCTTAGGCGAAACACATTATTTCTATTAGGATTGCTGAGCTGGCAAGCTGAATAATTAGAGCAGTGGGAGGTCAACTTGCTACCATAGTTGGAGATCCTGCCAAGGAAGGAGGCCAATATAAAGTTAAGCAGAGCCAAAAATGGACATCAATGGCTTGTGACACCACATGAGTGTCTGGATCCAGCAATACCTGAAACCATCCCACTAGGATATCTGTTGTATATACACAGTATTTTTTGTTGCTCAATTCCTTTGAGCTTAAAAAAAATCTCAAAAAATTTAAATCTAAGTAGTCTATGTCCAGAAAGGGAAAATATATCATAAGAAAAATTTATGGCCTAGAAAAATAAAATAATAAAATATTCTGAGAATTTTCATGATGTCCAAAAAGTGAAAAACAACTCCATGATGAAACTGTTTCCCATTTGGCTGGTTTCCAAAATATGTCAGGTTAAAAAAATCATTCTTTTTCTTGTTTCCAAGTGTGTTTCTGACAACCACATGGTGTTCATATAGCCAAAGTTCAGACACAAACGCAGAATCTCTCGTACTTATCAAGCACAGTTCTATCTGTTTTGCAAAAGGTGTCCAGTCTCCCTTTTTTGTCTTCACTAGACACATTCCTTCTCTTATTTGAAGCACTGTGAAAGCCAAGTCTTTCTTTGCAGATGGGAATCTCCCTACATCAACACATTTATCACACTGACATAGATTGTCCCAACTCTCCAGGGTTGGAAATCTTATGTTTCTATGTGGTGACCACTTCCAGGGAGAGAAAGGGATGGCTGAAACAAATGATAAAACAGAAGTTGTCTTTAACCTAGAGACAGGATTATTTTCCCCAGAGAGCAGAGTTAGTACCTTCTATCTGTTACCAGGCCTAATAGCTTAGCTCTTGATGTGCAATTGTAGAGTCAATCTAATGTCAAAAAGGTATTAAAATGGGAAGTCCTAGTACCAAACACATTGTTTTATGTCATAAGAAAACCATGCTTAACTGCTAAACATTTATTTATTCTTTTGTACCAGTTTGCAAAGGTGAGATGAGCTTACTTCCTAGCATCCCTATATATAGGGATAAAAATTTCAAATGGCCAAATGGGGTGTGTGTGTGTGTGTGTGTGTGTGTGTGACTGCATGAGTATGTGACTATGTAAGCATGTGTGAGTACATGCAAGTGTCAGTGCGTTTGTGTGTGAGTGTGTGTCCTAAACACTGGTGTGATTAGAGGGAGCTTTTAATGTGCAGCCCCATCTCAGAGGCATGTGTGTGAGCAACATGAGCCCAGTGTGACTGAATCTTCAATTCCTCACAATTCTTCACATAGGTGCTGGAAACCTGGAAGTGATTGACATGCAAACTGTGGCTTCATAATAACATTAATGATTGTGCCAGGTGACCAGATTTTGAATTCTAGATTGTGTTTAAACCTCTTTTGGCTCACTTTGAACATAACGCTAAGTACTTTTGTGATTCAGATCACAGACTCTGCAAGCAGGCTGATTGGGTGAGTGGTCAGACTTTAAAATTTGCTCATGTCATGACATTAGCTATGGAATTTAGCATCTTGCAGATGCAGTTTTCAAGTTAATAAGATAGGATAACAATTTCTATAGCTGCCTCATGGGTGACAGATTTTGCAGTCAAGTGACATAATGCTCCCCAAATCCTTGCACAGTGGTATGCAAAAGTGTAAAGTGCTAGTACATGATGATAATTCTGTAAGTGAAGTGACAGAAACCCGTATGAGGTATTATTTTCTTGATTCATTTGAAACAAAGACAAGGAAGAAATAATGCAAAGCTCAATAGTTGTATTGAACCTTGTCATCCTTCCTTTCTAGCTATAAGTCATGGACTCAGTTTTCCATCTGTAAAATGGAGATCTAAGTTTGTGTGTCCCAAAAGATTCTGAGGAGGGGCAGGATGTAGATCAGCGATAGAGTGCCTGCTTTGCATGTGCACCCCAAGAAATAGGGAAAAGAAAAAAAAACAGTTCAAGATTCTCAGGAGTAAATAAATGTATACACATAATATGCTAACATTTCCAAAGCATAGCCCAGTATATAATAAATACTGTGTGACTAAAAGGCTATAATGCAATTATTTCATAGTAGATACTTTTCTTTTTATTTTTGAGCCTCTCAAGCTTAAGAGGCTTGCAACCCCTTCCAGTGATTCTTAGTTGTCAACAGTTGACAATTCAATGGGGTGCTGATCAAGCTCTGCAGTGTCTGGAATTACCTGGGTTACCCATGGTGTAGCTCCAGGCTCAGTTCCTGAGACGCTATACTCAATACTTGGAGACGATGTGGTACAGGAGAGCAAATCAGATCAGTCAGCACCAAGGCATACACTTAAACCCAAGTAGTATCTCTCTGTACCCCACAAAACAGGCTCTGGGCCAAGATCATTCCTGGAGGAGATGGAGTGCCAGGGATGGAACAGAGTCAGCTGCATGCAAGACAAGTGTCTTAACTCCTGTACAATTTTCCTATAAACTGTTTTAATAGCAACATTGCCATTTGAGTAAAAATGAATATATATTCTTGAATTTGTAACTTGCATTATTGTGATTAAAAATAAAATATAAAGAATCACATGTTGAGTGAGACCTTCTTCAGCACGGCATCTCTAAGCCCTTTGGCTGGCAGGTCTGAAGATGGAGGGTAACGGAGGAGAAATAATTCGTAAGTAGTCCGTTATGATACTCATTGGAATCAGCTCACTTTATTCCATAGTCCTGTCAGTTATGTGCATTTAATCACATGTGCCCTTTCAGTTAAGCTTTTGCTGCCCCTTTCTGCCTTTTGCAGCTTCTCTCTTGGTCTTTTTCTAAAAAGAAAGAGCTTCTTCTCTCTTGGTCTTTTTCTAAAAAAGAAAAAGAAGACCTTCTCTCTTGGTCTTTTTCTAACCAGACATTTTTATTTTTGGGTCACACCCAGCGGTGCTCAGGGGTTACTCCTCGCTGTCTGCTCAGAAATAGCTCCTGGCAGGCACGGGGGACCATATGGGACACGGGGATTCGAACCAACCACCTTTGGTCCTGGAATAGCTGCTCGCAAGGCCAACTCCGCTGTGCTATCTCTCCGAACCCCTAATCAGACATTCTTATTCTTTCTTTTAAACAGCCTGCCCTATCATAAGTGTGGGTGGGTCTGATCATCAGGTGGGATTAACATCTCAAAAGAAAGCTTAGTCAGGAGTCTCAAACTCAATTTACCTGGGGGCCGCAGGAGGCAAAGTCAGGGTGATCCTTGAGTGCAAAGTCAGTAGTAAGCCTTGAACATTGGGGGGTGTGACCCAAGCAATTAAAACAAAACAAAACAAAACAAAAAAAATATTCCTCTAGGGCAGGGCCACAAAATGTTGTACGGAGGGCCGCAAAAGGCCCACGGGCTGCGAGTTTGAGACCCCTGGGTTAGGTAAAAGGGTGTTGGGGGAAGGGCTCACTCTTACACATTATTTTTAATGTTCACAACACTTGATGCAATGATTATTTATGTTTACCTTAAAACTTTGGGGGAAAAATACTTACTATTATTGTAAGGACCACTTCAGATCCACAGTGAAAAGTAAATCATAAGTGTTCTCTACATAAAAATGCAGAATGCCCCCCAAAATGAATGCAAATTCTTTAAAATTATGTTTTACAACACCAAGAATAGAGTATGGTAGATTCGAAAAGAAGTGTTTAGATCCTATTTTGTTCACTGTCTGTCATTCAACTTAGAAACAACAAATAGAAAAGGTAAGTGCCTTACCTCAAGCCACTTCATGTTCACACTGACATACTAACATATTGGGTGGTGGGATAAGAGAGGTTGCTTTCAGAGACCTGTTTCTGCTTTCAGAAGTGGTATAGATATTTAGGAGCTAAAAAAAATTTTTGAGGTCAAAGACATGCAAAAAAAATTACTCCCAGGGAAGACCAGAATACTAGAGGGTCTTGCATATTCTACCTAAGGTAATCCCCCAAATCTAGAGGAGACTTCATGTTCAGTAAGCAAGACTGACAGCTTCCACTCTGACTTGATGTCCACAGACATGTTCATCTCCCAAGTGCCTGCAAGAGTCCCAGGATACAGAGAGACATTATAGTGGAGAGGGTGCTTACTTTGCATACCTTGTTTATCTGGGTTTGGTCCCTGGCATCTCAAATAGTTCTTAAGCACTACTGGGAGTGATCCCTAAACCTAGAGTAAGCCCTGAACATTACTAGGTGTGGTCAAAAAAAGCTACCCCCAGACACTATGAGGCTTCCAGAAGAGGACAACACATACAGCCCCTATGAAAGGTCAGTGGTTCTCTTGTCATAAGCATGCAGGAAGGGGTTCCCTAGTTCTTGCACCTTCCTTAACTTCACTCAGCACCCCAAAGTGAAGCTCAAGGTCACCCTGATTGAGGCCAACTCTGGAAGAAAAATAGCTAACTGAAGTGAGATGTATTAACTCAAAAGGGGATAGGGGTGCTATGAATTTAGCTGAAATGAAAGTTGATATAGGGAAGGGCTTTCCACAGAAAAGGGGATGAGATGTTTTCTGTTGAGTTGTACCTGAAAAGAAGAAAAACAAGTCATCTTTGTCATTTATCAGCACCTCTGAACACCTGAGATTCAGACCCACTTGCAGGGATGAACACCAGAGGATACATTTAGTGGGCTCTAGGGAACTCTAGGTGAATATATTCGTTACACCCCTTGAGACTAATCTCTTCTTATGTGTCAGTAATTCCCTGAACAGCCTCCTAGAACTTGGTTTTAGTGTGAGACAAAGTATAAAATGATGATATAAAGTATCGAATGATTTATGTCAATAATATTAGTTAGCTTTTATTAATTACTATTAATTTGAAAATTAAATTCACTATTAACTTGAAAATCGATTCAATGATACTTGAAAATATATTCCTCCACCTGCTGCTTGATTCTTTTCATGAGGTAAAATTGCTCAATCAGAGAGTAGAATATTTCATCCAGTTCTAAAAATATTTATTGAATGGCTACTGTTGTGTAGGGATATAGTTCATTTGACTTGATCACTGAGAACAGTTTGGTTGAGTCACACAAGGCTCCACCAGCATTTTGGCAGTGACATTTGGAGAATCATTATTGACACCATCATCTTCATCTTTGCTGAAATGATTTAAAGTAGGGTTCTGGAGTTTGACTATGTTTGGGAGAGAAAACATTATTTGTTATTTACTTTACTTCAGGTCAATATCAAATACCTGAATAAAGTTAAAGACATTAAATATGTAAGTAAGTTTGAACACTCTTTTTTTGGGTCTCATCGGCAGTGCTCAGGGGTTCTTCCTGGCTCTGCACTCAGAAATTGCTCCTGGCAGGCAGGGACCATATGGGATGACGGGATTCGAACTACCGTCCTGCGTCTAAGGCAAACACCTTACCACTGTGCTATCTCTCTGGCCCTGCGTTTGAACACTCTTAAGAAGAAAAGTTTTTTTTGTTTTGTTTTGTTTTTTTGTGGTTTTTGGGTCACACCCGGCAGTGCTCAGGGGTTATTCCTGGCTCCAGGCTCAGAAATTGCTCCTGGCAGGCACGGGGGACCATATGGGATGCCGGGATTCGAACCGATGACCTCCTGCATGAAAGGCAAACGCTTTACCCCCATGCTATCTCTCCGGCCCCAAGAAGAAAAGTTTTAAGGAGAAAGTCCCTACCACCATATAAATACATTGAAATTTGGGGGGGAAAGCACCCCAAGTTGTATTTCAAGAAAAGAAAGTATGCTTTGAGTAACTTAGAGGTTTAAAGAAGGGATGGAGGGTATGTGGTTTAGAGCTAGTTTCTTGTATGTATGAGTAGCCTCTGGGCTTACATGTGCCCCATCTTTCCAGGACCCACTGTTGTAGCCCTGGGGCCATCTCTTCTCCATCAAATGAATTGACCCATTAGCTTGAGTTCTATATTGCAAACACATTGAGTTTAAGCCCACAGAGCCACTTTTTCTCTCATATGGCAAGTGCATTTCCATCTGCATAGATTAGAAGTATAGTTAATTGGGAATATGGAGAGAAATCCTGGCAAATTTCCAAGTCCACCAAAATTTCTGAGCCTTATAGATGAGGACCTAAAATTAACACTTAATGTTTTTGCAATAGAAATAAACAAGTCACTAGCCTCTGAAATTAAGAAATCTATAGATTAACAATTCAACCAACTCAAAGAAGAACTTCTTCAGAAGGTGAAAGAATCTATACAAATGAAACTGAAGAAACTAAAAACATATTAGCAAGCCACAGTAGTAGAATTACACAGGTAAAGAATAACATAGACAAACTTGAAGTCAAATTACAAGCCAGCAGTAATAAAGAAGATTAAAAAAAAGAAAAGAGAGTTACAACATTGGAAGAAAATATAAAGTACTTAATGAAAAAAGACAAAAGAAATAATCTCTAAATTATAGGAATACCAGAAGGGGAAGAAAAGGAGAAAGTGGAAGAACAACTATAGAAGGAGATAATAGCAGAGAATTTTCCCACTTTTTTCAAGAGGCAAAAAGAGTGCCAAACAAAATAGATCCTAAAAGAACATACCAAAACACATAGTAATCCAAACTGCAAAGTATGAAGAGTAAGGGAGAAGAAAAACCTCAAGCCTTTTAAAACTTCAATACTTTTTAAAAGGAGAAAAGGTAAGAATCAAACCAGATCTTCCATTTGAAACAATCTAGGCAAGAAAAGAGTGGAATGACATATTCAAACTACTGAATGAAAGAAACTTTCAACCTGGAGTCCACTACCCAGAAAAACTAACATTTATATGTGAGGAAGGATTAAAAGCATTCTTGGACCAAAAAGAACTTGCAATATTTGCTCTAACCAAACTGACCCTAAATGAACTACTCAAAGAGAAAGTGCATAAACCAAATTCCCAATTGTAACAACAATCCTATATAATATAATGGCACAACAGCCCTTCTGTCAATAGTTTCCTTAAATGTTGATGGACTAAATTCTCCCATCAAAAGGCACAGAGTAACCAATTGAGTCAGAAAACAAAATCCAGCCATCTGTTGCCTGCAGGAAACACACTTAAAATTTCATGATAGGCACAGGCTCAGAGTAAAAGGATGGAAAACAATTATACAAATCACGGGGAAACAAAAAATCTTGGACAACCATACTTATATCAGACCATATTGCATTGAACCTTAAGCAAGTACTTAAAGACAAAGATGGACACTACTTATTGATTAGGGAAAAATAGACAAGAAGTACTAGCTCTGATCAACATTTAGGCACCAAATGTAGAGCAGAAAAATATGTAAGACTCTTGCTCACAGAGAAATTGAAGAACTAAGGAAATTAAAGAACATTCCATGCTCATGGGGAGGAAGAATCAATATCATCAAAATGACCATCTTACCTAAATTACTATATAGATTCAATGCATTCCCTACTCAAATTCAGAAAACATTCTTTAAGGACTAAAAACAATCCATTATAAAGTTTGTGTGGAAGCATAAAAGACCTAGGATAGCCAAATCCATATTGAAAAACAAAAAACTGGGAGGCATCTCATTACCTAATTTGAAGCTCTACTACAAAGCCATATTGATCAAAGTAGCCTGATACTGGAACAAACACAGACTTTCAGACCAATGGGTCAGAATAGAATATCCAGTGATGAACTCTCAATTATATGGGCAACTAATCTTTAACAAGGGAGTCAAAAATTTGAATTGTAATTAATTGGAATTTGTCTCTACAACAAATGGGGATGGAACAATTGGGTAACCACGTGTAAGAAATTAAAGATTGATCCATATCTCACACTGTACAATAAAAAAATTTCAATTCAAAGTTGATTAAAGCTTTCAGATTACACCCAAATTCATAAAGTTCATGGAGAAAAACATAGGCAGAACACTCCAAGGATTAGACCTCAAAGAATCTTTGGTGATAGGATGACAATGGCTAGAGCTATAGCATCAACCTAAATATATGCTACTACATCAAACTAAAAAATTTCTGAATGGCAAAAGAAACACGGGCCAAAATTAGAAGACATCTAACATAATGGGACAAAATTTTTACACTCAACAAGTCAGATAAATGTTTGATATCTAGGATACACAAAGTACTCACAAAGGCTAACTTCACAAAACTTAAAATCCCCATCAAAAATGGGGAGAGGAATTAACTTCTCTGAGGAAGTTCTCTGAGGAAGACCAAAAGTTGGCCAACAGACACATGAAAAAAATGTTCATCATCATTTATCAGGGAAATCCGTATCAGGAGAACAATGAGATGTTATATTACATGAATAAGAATGGCACCTATCAAAAATACTGGGAACAATTTCTGTTGGTAGGCATGTGGTGAAAAAGGAACTCCCATCCACTGCTGGTAGGAATACTACTTGGTCCAACCTCGAAAACAGTATGGATGTTTTTCACTAAACTCAAAATTGAGCTGCCATATGACCCAGCAACTCCTCTTTTGGGTATCCATCCCAGGACAGAAAAACTTTCATCTAAAAGAATGTATGAACATTGCTATTCATTGCAGCACTCAGTACAATAGCAAAATCTGGAATCAACCTAGATGTCCAACAACAGACGAGAGGATCATGAAGATGTGGTACATATATACAGTGGAATGCTACATAGCTGTAAGAATGATGCAATATGCAGAAACATGGATGAAATAGAAGATATTATGTTAAATGAAGTAAGCTATAAGAAGGCTAAATACAAAATGATATCACTTATATGTGGTATTTAGAATAACTGCACCAAGAAACACAGTGGCCTAAATGGTACTTGTCTCGAACACTGTTGGCTCCAGTGTATAGTAAGGAGCAGCACACAAACTCAGTGGAAGAAGAGAAACAGAAAAGCTTATATTCTCTTCTATACTTCAAAGATATCTGCAACAACTAATACAGTTGTTTAGATTGAGGAGATATTAAATAAACTGCTCTTTATAGAGATCTATAATAATGTTCTAATGCTTTTATCGACAGAAACAGGTTTCAGAATGCCATTAGAATCCATGGGCTCCCACTACAGTGCTCACTATAAGAATGTTTACTCTTTTTTATTTATTTATTTATTTAGTTTTGTTTTTTCAGGCCACACCTGTTTGATGCTCAGGGGTTATTCCTGGATAAACTCTCAGAAATTGCCCCTGGCTTGGGGGGACCATATGGGATGCCGGGGGATCGAACCACGGTAGTGATCTTTCCTTGGCTAGCGCGTGCAAGGCAGATACCTTACCTCTAGCGCAACCTCGCCGGCCCCTAAAATAACTCTTCAATCTTTTTGTACATAATGATTCTTGGATATATAGGTTGGTTGCCCTAGATTCACATTACAGTTCTGTTATTTACAACTCCAAATACAGTGCTCATTATGATAAGTGTCTTGACAAATATTCTAATCTATTCATTTTCCATTTGATTATGTCTTCTAATATTATGTAATGCTTATGTTCACAGATACCATTGGAATAGCCAACTGATTGCCATAGACTCTTGCTACAATGCTCATTCATTACCTTTTTGCAATTCATTTTCAATTAAATCCCTGTTGGCAGGGATGTGGTGAGAAAGG
This sequence comes from Suncus etruscus, assembly GCF_024139225.1. Lineage (NCBI taxonomy): Eukaryota > Metazoa > Chordata > Mammalia > Eulipotyphla > Soricidae > Suncus > Suncus etruscus. The sequence continues at coordinate 45,835,422 of NC_064863.1, read as the reverse complement.
AACTCCTATCCACTGCAGGTGGGAACAACACTACTTGATCCAACCTCTATAGAAAACAGTATGGAAGTTTATATTATAATGACATTATAATTTTATGTTATATTATATTATATTTATTATATTATAATGACCAGGTTTTCAGTTTGCTTTCAGAAAAGGAACCTGGATACTCAAGACCCATTATAGGATACTTCATATTGTAGACTCCTTTTACCATAATGCTTAGTATTCTAGACCTGAAAATCATAACTGTTTTAAGAATGCTCTGTGTACAATCTAAGTCTGGAAGACTTTCTTCAACAAAGTTTCCCTCACCAATGATGATTTGCATAGGAATTGGAAAACCTCTGTACCTGCCTAATGTCCATCTGTATTGTACTTAATTCCTGTCTATGTTGTATATAGTCCTTCCCCCTATTATATATAACCTTTCCTTTTCACCCTCCTTGGCTTACCACTTTACAAATCCTTTTCTGTCCTTTCACTCTCTCACCCCTGATTTTTTATTTCTCCCTATTTAACCTTTTTTTACCCTCAGTTCTTAAATTTTCAGGAACCTGAACGTTCCTTCCCACCCCCACCCCTCAACCAGCTGCCAGTCAGCTCCCAAAACGAAAGAAAAGCCTCCAAGCTTGCCTTGCCTTGGTGGGGGAAGAAACTGCCCCCACTGCAGCTGCTGATTTGCTCTCAGTGGCCCATTTTCTCCCACCTCTCTTTGCTGTGGAGTGTTGCTCACTACCGGATTCAGCTTCTGAGAGACCCGTCAGTTCACAGACATTTCCTGATCCATGGCTGCTGCGAGTTGTTTTTCAGATTCCATAAGATCATGTCGCAGAATGAAACTGTGCTCAGAATTATTACCCCCCCTCCCAAACTATTTTAAAAGACTTAAAAGGGATATGTATATTTCCTTTGTATATTTCTTTAGATGTATTTCTTTATGTAGATGTAGTTTTCCCCATCCCCTCTTCACATTTGTTTAGTAAAAAATTCTAGTAATATAAGTTTCTCTTGAGTTCTGAGTTCATGTTAGAACCAGGTTATAGGGATTGTTTACCTTGTTATATTCCCATAGGTGCCAGTAGTATCATGTGGCATTGTTCCTTTTTGCATGGGCATGTTAAAATGGGGAAATATTATGTAGACAAAGAAGTTCTTATCTAATACGGATAGGAATTCCTACATTTTATATTCCAGGGGGTCCTTTCACCCTGAACATTTGTCATAGTGTCTTGACTTAGGCTTCAATTGATCAGACATCAGCCTTTCATTCCTGAATCTTAGATTCCCACTTTTGAAGCTAGCACAGTTTATGTTTTCTATTAGAATCTAAAGCATATGACCATTCAGACCACTGAAACAGTCAATGACATACCACAGTCTTATGTTACAGGTCCCACTCATCGAATATGTTTTTGCAAAAAAACAAACAAACAAACAAACAAACAAAAAAAACCAGAGTCTTTCAAAGAACTGAGCGCAGGGTAATTACATAACGAATCTTCTGGCTCTATTAATTGTCCACATGCTTTTGTTCACCATAATTGGTTTCTAGTGAACCAGATATTGTTTTTCTTAATTTACCTAAGTAAACCTTAGTAAATTTTTACTTTTATGTAAATTTAAGCCTCTTATAGTTTATCTTGGGTTACCCAGCTTCTGCAACTATTTCCAGGGGGTTATCACTATTCTTCTTTAACATATATAAGATTAAAAGAATATCATCTCTGGGAGAGAGTTGTGAGAAACCTTTAAAAAATAGAGCTGGAAAAACTCCTTGCAATTATATCCAGCCAATACAATCACTGTCATTAGTTTGGGATTTTGTTTTGTGGTTAATAGAAAGTCATCTCCTTAAAGAGAGCTACTTCGAATGATATTTAACCACTAACTTTTTCTGAGGAAGGGGAGAAATAAGAATGGTACTTCTTTCATCACAGATACTTTGGTGACATCAAAGGATTAAGTGATTCTCATTAAAATCCACCCCTCACCCTCCACCTACCAGGCCTTTCACCTACTTCTTTTAGTCCCTTCCTCTTCACTCTCCATAAAGCTTATCTTGGAAGTCAGGACCATTTGCCTTACCCCAATAAGATGTGTATAATACATGCTCTGATAGATTTGTGTTTAATAAATTGTTAAATACAAATCGATGGCGTTGTCATGGTGGCAGAAATTACTTGCTATCAGAAATTTGTACCAAGTGGGAATGACCAAAGCTGATCTGTGGTCAGTTTTCTTGATACAGCTTTTCTATCCCCTCTTACTATCTGTACAGTCAGTATGAGAATCCCCCACATTTTGGTTGTACTTGTGCATTTTCTTATCTCAACACATCTGTGCTTAAACTTTTGTTTCATCCTGATGGGGGGTGGGCTCTTCCAATTTCAGGAGGGTGGAGGTGAAAACAAAATGAAACGGAAAGCTGTTCAGATAACCCAGGGGGATTTTAAGACCCCTTTGTTATAACAATCCTTTTATGTTTGAAATATTTATTGGGCCTCTTCCTGGTCACCATCAGCAGGGAAACCTGAATTGGTGCCCCCAAAGCTGCTTGGGCAGACATAAGAGTACATGTTTACAGGCAAGATGGTGCTTGATCTCAAAACGACAGGAAATGATTTTGCAAATCCAGATAAACGATTCATCCTAGAAAGCATACATGCCAAACAGTTTAAACACAGGGGAATCCTAAGTTGTGCTCCATGAGTAGACTGTCGGGAGAAGTCATTATTTCTCCAGGTTAAGCATAATTTGGTGAAATAGATGCCTCTAAATGACTTGTCTTTGAATTTCATAATGGGGCAATAATGCAGAGCAAAATAATTGAATTTGTTTGAAGGAGTGCATATATGAATGAATGGGGCTAGCTCCTTCTCAATCCCATTGCTGATGGACTGTGTATCTTCATGTGTGTGCCTTTGAATGGATCAAGATATTTTTCTCTCCACAACTTTTATTAGTCAGGGAGTTCTCCTTTTTAGATGGGGAAAACTTGATGCCTTGGTTTTAGGACTAACGAAAAAAGAAGTTGCCATGTTTGAACCCATACATATTTTGAAATAAGATTAATTCATTAAAATCACCAAGAACAAATTAAAATCAAAGAGGAATTTATTTATCCTGTGTCATTTTATGAGAAGCAATAGGTTACAATGGTCAATGAGATTCAGATACATTAGTAGCATTAAGGAATGATAGAGCTAAATATCTAACTACAGAGTCAGCATCATTGAAATTATGAGTCCCAAACTTTAACAAAATTTAAAATGGTGCTTGTTAAGATGGCAGATTGGGGCAGATAGGAGAAAGAACCAGGGGACACTGGTGGAGGGAAGTTGAAAAGGGTGGCAGATTGGTACTGGAGCATTATATGCTTAAAACCAAAATATGAGTACTTCTATAAATCATAGATTTTTACTAAAATAAATAACATAAAAGAATGGTTAGGGGCCAGAGAAAGAGCACAGTGGTAGGACATTTGCCTTGCAAGCGCCTGACCCAGGAGGGACCTGGGTTTAATTCTGGACATCCCATATAGTCCCCGGTCTGAGCACAGAACCAGGAGTAACCCCTGAGCACTACTGGGTTTGGCCCCAAAACAAACAAACAAAAAAATGGTTAACTTGGTCATTTAAAAATATAGCATATGAAAGTACTATGAGTTACTTCCTTGAAAGGAATATTTTGGGGGAAGGCACATCCTGAAATGCCCAGAGGTTACTCCTGGCTCAGTTTAAAATGCTTAGGAGTTATTTCTGGTGGTGCTTGGGGGGGCCACATGGGATGCTGGATATCAAACATGGGTCATCCACTTGCAGGGAAAACTCCCTATTCACTGTAATATCACACTGTTCATAGGAACTTTTTGTTTGATTTTGTCTTGTTTTGGAGTCAAGCTAATGTGCTCAGGGTTTACTCTAGTTCTGAGCTCCTAGCATCCTGAGCCAGGGATCACTCCTGGCAGGCTTTGGGGATTCTATGTGGTGCTGGGGATTAAGTTGTCCATTGTAAGGCAAATTCCCTTCCTACTGTACTAAACCCATTTTAAAATTCAATTGCTGTGGTTTGGATCCCTGACTTTTCATTTTGTTTTTCTGTTTTTCATGTAAAGATACATCACAGATCTACATTGTAAGTGTGTTTAAGGTACCTGTTTCTTACCCCTGTTAACTCCCACCTGCCTTTCTTTTTTGGGTGGGGGACACACTCATTGACGCTCAGGGGTTCTCCTGGCTTTGTGCTCAGAAATCACTCCTGGCTTGGGGGTTCCATATGGGACGCCGGGGGATTGAACCGCAGTCCGTCCTAGACTAGCGCTTGCAAGGCAAGTGCCTTACCTCTAGCGCCACCGCTCAGGCCCCCCACTTGCCTCTTCTTATCTTCCCTTCTCTCTTTCTTTCCTTCCCTATCTCAGTTCTCTAGTCTAGTGGCCAAGGTAGCATAGGTTTCCCCCTATTTGATGCCTTGCATTCCCTGTCCTATTATTCTAAATGACAGAGATAAGTGAAATAATCTAATATTTGGCTTTTTTTCTTTTAACTTACTTTGCTTAACATGACATACATCAATTCAATCCAAGTTGAAGTAAATTGTATGATTTCATTGTTTCTTGCAGCTAAATAGTATTCCATTGTATGTGGGTATGTATGTATGTATGTATGTATGTATGTATATATGTATCACTTTCATTATCCACTCATTTGTCAATGAACACCTAAATTGATTCCATATTCTAGCATTGGGCTAAGTGCTCTTCTTCCAAAATATTGAAGGAATAGAAATTCTCCCTATGTAGCCATCATTACACTAATATAAAAGCAGATAGAGACACTTCTAAAAAAGAAAATTTTAGACCAAATTTCTTGATGAATATCTTGATGAATAAATAAAATCTTAGTAAATCAAACTCAACAGCATGTCAAAAGGTCATACACTATGATCAAGAGGGATTAATATCAGGCATGCAATGATAATTAGCATATGCAGATTAAAGTAATATACCACATGATGAAAAAGAATAATCACATGATCATATCAACTGATGCAAAGAAAGTTTTTCCTGAGATCCACCCAATATCCATTTATAATAAAAATAACTTTCAATGAAATAGAGGTGGAAGGAATTTTCAAGTAAGAATGACCATCCACTCCTGGCGGCACTCGGAGAGTGCTCCTGGCTCTATGCTCGGAGATCGCCCCTGTTGGCATGGGGGACCATATGGGATGCTGGGATTTGAGCTACCATCCTTCTGCAGGAAGGACAGACACTTTGTCTCCATGCTATCTCTCCCAGCCCCACTTTACTCCTTTAATTATGTCTTTTATTTAATTTTTTTTAAAGAAACTCTTTTTTTCTTTAGATATGTGTGAGCATATATATTCCTAGTTTTTGTCGGGTGTCTGTTTTCTTCTCTCTTCACCCCCAAATCCACCAGCAATATAATGTAGCACCACTTCTTCCTGCAAAGACATATTAAACAAAGGGGAAATTTTATGTGTAAAAACTAGCTCTTATCTACTAGGGATAGGAACTCATACTTGTTTACAACACAGGGACATCTCCCACCCTGAACGTATGTCATGTGGAAACAACTTAGACTCCAGGGAACTAGACACCGACCATCCAGCCTTGACTCCTGGACCCCAGACATAGAAAGGACAGAGTTCTCCACAACAGCTCCAGGAGCCCAATCTCCTCTAGGAGCCCAGTCCCCTCCAGGACATGCATAATGCTGCTCTGACGCCAACATGTGCCAGTGCTAAATTGATAACCTGACGAGGAAATGGGAACAACTTGATCTAAGAGCAAGTTGTCCTTCCTCATCAGCCAACTATAAGACAAAATCAGAAAACATGTCACCCTTTGATCTGTGCAAAAGCCAAAATTGCTATACACAGATGACTGGATGTTACAACCAGCGGACAGTACACATCCAGGGACCACCACCACCACCAACAACAGCATCAAAAAGCTCTAGCCTAGCTTTTGATCTACGATCTGTTCAACAAACAAGAGCTCCAGTTCCAGAGGTCTGACTGAGACAACCGCAACTGAACGGGTCTTCCGGAAACAGAACGAAAGACTATCCCAGGCTCCATCGTAGGAGCAACATAATGACCAAGACCACTAACTACAGAAGATGGATTAAAATGACACTGAAGAAGCAGAACTGCTAGAACCACAAAGAAAGACTTAATTATAAGCTCCATTCCTTGAGCTGCACAGTCACCAAGATCTCTAGATACAGAGGTCTGATTTTACCATTCATGACGAAACAGAAGTCACGAAAACATGAGGGGAGAGTAAATGATCATGCAAGGAGTCTATAATTAATCCCATGATAGTACACTTCAGAGAGGGAGAAACCCTGTATCTTCCAGGCCAAGAGAATTCCCTCTATTATATCCCCAATAGTTACTATGCCTATGCAGGGGGAAAAGGAAAAAAAAAAAAAAGCACAAAACAATCATTCTTTCACATATTTATTTATCGATTGATCGATTTTTTGAAGTCTTTATATTAGTGTAGAGATTGAAGTTGATGTCTCCAATATTATTTTATTTTATCTTATCTTTCTCTTTCTTTTTGCACTCTGGCATGAGTTGATTTCAGAACCGAGACTGTTGTATTGGTACTTATCTTTATTGCTGTGGTGCTCACTGGATATTTAATTTGATATTTCTTTCTGTATTGTGGTGATGTTTCAATTGCCTTTTTCACATCCTCTCTCAAACAGAGGTTGAAATCCTCTGGAAGGATTCTGCCTATTTTCAGCATATTTGACTTTTTTTCCTCTTATTTTGTACCCCAATCTATTGCTTTTCTTTCCTTCAAACAAAGCCACACAACTCGATTTATCTAGCTCCGCTTCTTTTTTTTTTTTTTTTTTTTTGGTTTTTGGGCCACACCCGGCTGTGCTCAGGGGTTACTCCTGGCTGTCTGCTCAGAAATAGCTCCTGGCAGGCACGGGGGACCATATGGGACACCGGGATTCGAACCAACCACCTTTGGTCCTGGGTCGGCTGCTTGCAAGGCAAACGCCGCTGTGCTATCTCTCCGGGTTAGCTCCGCTTCTTAAATAGAGGGGGAGACAGGGGAGGGTACCAGGACCAAACAGATATATGATCACTAATAGTGAGCAGGACAAAGAGGGGACCACCTACTCTAGCAGTCTGGGGGTGATGGTGGAGTATATGGGCTGCAGAAGGGGAACTGGGATGGGGGGAGGACAAATTTGGTGATGAGTATTCCCCCAATTCAATGTTGATATGTACCTAAAATACTACTGTGAAAGATATGTAAGCCATTATGATCAAAATAAAAATTAAAAAAAGAATGACCATCTATAACAAAGTCACAGTCAGTCTTCATTTCTAATAGTGAAAAAGCATTCTCTTTGACATCAGGCACAATGAAGGGAAGGGGAGGGGAGGGGAGGGGAGGAGAAAGGGAGTGAATGGGAGTGGAGGGAAAGCAAGGGATGGGAAGGAGAGGAAAAGGGAAGGGAAGAGAAGGGGAGAGGAAAGGAGGAGATTGGAAGGGAAGAACAAGGAAGAGGAGGGGAGGGAATGGGAAAGGAAGAAGAGCAAAGGGGAGGGGAGGGAGAGAAAGGGAAAAGGAGCAAAGGGGAAAAGAAGGGGAGGGGAATGGAAAGGTAGGAGAGAGAAAGAGAAGAGGAGGGGATGGAATCATCTACTGCAATGCTTTATTTCTTATTGTCTATCAAGTATACCTATTTATTTTTTGTTCCTGTAATTTTTTTTTTATCTATTCAAGCATAATCTTTTCTTTGGTGCTTGAACTCCATCCCTTGCCACCTAACAATTTTTCTTCCTCCAACAGATTTTTTTTTGTTTTTTGGGCCACGCCCAGTGACACTCAGGGGTTACTCCTATCTATACACTCAGAAATCGCTGCTGGCTTGGGGGACCGTACAGGGGGATTGAACCGCAGTCCATCCTAGGTTAGCACGTGCAAGGTAAATGGCCTTCTGCTTGAATCACTGCTCTGGCTCCTCCAACAGACATTTTTATGGACATTCTGCTTCATTTTTATTCTGTCCTTAAAACTACAATTATTGCTTAATGGGAATAGTGTGGTGTGTAGTTTTATTTTCTACACATGTATCACATGCATTTTTGATGTGTTTAAAACTCTAAACATTGTTTTTGAAAGACAAAGCACCAAGATCTGAGAAATGAATTTCTTTCAACTGTGATATTCTACTAATGTACTATTGTTTATTCAATTGGTAAGTAAGTCTATAGTCTTTTGGCAAATAACTCTGCAAAATGATATTTAAAATTACAAGCTGAATATCATTTTTCCCAGCTTTAGATTATATTGGATCTATCAACATTTTAAACTTTGACCAATCTAATGGGTAAGTAAAACTTTTTTAAATTTTTATTTGTATTTCCTGAATTACAGAGTAGTTCAAAACACAGTCTTATGTCAAGATACTATCTTAAAACATTACTATGTGTTTTCCTTGTAGCCGCACTGGTACCTTTGAACTTGGTTAATTATTTTTCTATCTTCCACCCCCACTGCAGGCTTTTCGGAAAAATGAATCAAAGACTGAAGGCTCAAAGTCTCAGAATTTAGTGCAGAATAGGAAAGACTTTCATGCCTGTTGTTCCACTCCCAAAGACCAGATAAAATGGTAGCTTGAAGGAAGAAGAGGAAGTTGGAGGTGAAAGGTTCACCATTCTGTCTATAGTCAAGAAAGGGTGGGAAAAATGAGAATCCCAGGTCAAAAAGAGGAAAGAAAACAATGTCTTTTGTTGAGAAGATCAGGAAACAGTAGCATTAGTTGATTGCCAAGTAGTTCTCAAGAATGCAGTTCAACATCTCATACCCTAACCACTGAGTATGCTGCCTTAGCAGTCCTGGATTCTCTGAACAGAAAACAAGAAATGTAAACACTAGACAGAAATAATAGTTCAATAGTTGAGCACTTATAAATTCCTGGGTTTTGTCCTCAGCACAAAACTAAGAAAAAGAGAATGGGGCTGAGAGAGAGTACAGTGAGGGCACCTGCCTTGCATGTGGCCACCTGGGTTTCAAAAAAAAAATTTTTTTTTTACAGCCTGTGAATTGAGTGGGGAAAAGAGGGATTTCACCTTAAACCCAATGTTAACTCTGCATTTTTCCACTAGCAGTGAGTGGGTAATTTTGGGGGGGTGGGCTGGATAGGGGAGTCACACCTGGTGGCGTTCAGGAGTTTCTTTTGGCTCTGTGCTCAGAGATTTCTCCTGGCAGGCACAGGAGACCATATTGGATGCCGTGAAATGAACCGGGGCTCATCCAGGGTTGGACGCATGCAAGACAAACGCCCTAAGCTGTGCTATTGCTCTGGCCCCAATGGTGAGTGTTAATACTCAGCTTTATAAGGAAATTTGCTAATAGTAGAATTTAGGTTGGAGTACACTTTCTATATGTAATTGAGCAAACTGCCCATATAAGTGTTATTTAAGTAGTTCATGTTGAAGTTTTTATTTTGAATTAAGTTTAAGAAAAGACACAATATAGATATTAAGGGAAATAAAGACCCACTATTCAAATAGAAAGTCTTTCCACTGATTCTCTAGTTTTTCCCTGAAGATACAGAAAAAAACAGGAACCCAAAGTAGTGATCTCTGACTGGCTGGACATAGTATAACACCTTGCTCACATATACTGATCCATTTCAGATACATTTTGTGAGGAAAAAGTGAAACACAGTAAAGGTCGTCCAAAAGTTTGCTTCATCTCAAAACTAGATAAGGAATCCTAAATTGAAATATTATAAAATGCCTACCAGATTTATAGATTTAAAAGTATTAACAATATTTTATGTGATAAAGTGCATAATACCAGACAAGATTACATATTATTGATAGCTCTCTGAATTAGTACTACCCTTTTAAAGGTGATATGATGGTGTATATAAGACCTTTAAGATTTGGGTAGGATCCTGTCTTGTGAAAATAGTTGCTTATGAGAAAAAGTATTAAAAAATATACATTGAAAATTTTGAGGGGTTGAAAAGAGAGTACAGCAGGTAGGATGCTTGTATTGTATGTTACTAAATAGCATTTGATCTCTGGCACCACATTCAGACCCCTGAGAATGATTAGCAATGATCCCTGAGCACAGAACTAGGAGTAAGCCCTGAGTACTGTTGAATATGGTCCAAAAACAAAACAAAACAAAAAAGGAGAATACTCACATGTCTGCCAAGGGGTGATATTAATGAATATATTGTGGTGTGATAAAACAATGAATCATATAGGCATATACATGTATAGATAGACATATATAGGGATATGACTGTATAGCTAGTATGAAAAAAATACTCATATGACCAAGAAAAAAATAGTCTCAACCTAAAATATTTTGTAAATCCATTTCTAGAAGTCATAATACATAAAGTATGTATATTCATATGAATATGTGTTTATTTATGGCATGAAAAAGAAGATCACATCAATCTGCTAGCTATACTCAGCTCAAGTTATGAAAAACCTGAAAATTGGTGGTTGGGTGATAGTGAAGAAAGAAAATGCATGCTATTTTCTAAACCATAACAGCTATCATTGCTAATATTTGTGCAATACTTACTATATATTTGGCACTATGCTAAAAGTGTCACATGAATAATCTTTTTTTTTTTGTGTGTGTGTGATTTTTGGGTCACACCCGGCAGTGCTCAGGGGTTATTCCTGGCTCCAGGCTCAGAAATTGCTCCTGGCAGGCACGGGGGACCATATGGGATGCTGGGATTAGAACCTATGACCTCCTGTATGAAAGGCAAACGCCTTACCTCCATGCTATCTCTCCAGCCCCACATGAATAATCTTGCCTAGACCTTAAAAGCACCAGATGAGGTATTATTGTCATAATCTGAATTTTGCCATTAAAGGATGGTCACAAGTAGGTGGAGTGTTTTGCTCAAAATCATGCAGCAGTATTCTGAATCTATAGGCCTGACTCAAAGTCCCACCACTGTATAGGTTCTCATCTACCCAGGGTGCCAGCTATCTCTCTACCCATGATTTATCTACCATCTGTATCTCTATTCACTCCAGTAATCCACATCATAGCCCAATTTTGTTTCTCAGCATGGAGAAACACAGCCTAAAATAATTCATCCTCCCTATCCCTAAGGCTACATATACACAGAAACAAACATTGTATAACAAAAAGTTTTTCTTTCTTTTTTTTAAATTTTTATTGTGGTCAAAGTGAATTACAATTCTTTCACAGTAATATTTGAGGCACATAGTGACAATGAGTGAGGGGCATTCCCACCACCAGTGTTGTCCTCCCTCCACCCCTGTTATCAGTATGCATCCCACATCTCCCTCCTTTACCCTGCAATGCTAGTGCAACTATTCCCCCCTTGGACAGCTTGTTGTAGATTGAGTATTGAATCTGTTGTCATTGACTTTGGATTTGGTATTCATGTCTGATCAGTTTTTATTTCCACCAAATGAACATTTGACTGTCTGAATTTGGTACCATTGGAGGAAGAAAAAAAAGACAAACAAAAAAGAGAAAAAGTAGGAAGAGTCCATCTAGGTGTTATAAACATCCATTTAGAAGAAGGAAGGGAAAAAAGAAGAAAAAGGTAGTAAAACAAAACAAAGCAGAAACAAAAAACAATAAGGAAGTATCAACAAATTTACACACAAAAAAAGAATAAACAAAGAATAAACCAAAAGCCAAAACCATCAGCTAGGGGGAAAAAAGAGAAAACAACAACAACAACAACAACAACAAAAACAACCTCAGACAAGCAACTTCTTAAAAAAGGGGGTTTTCTTCTCCTCCTCCTCATTTTCCTCCTCCTCCTCTTCTTCTTCGTCCTCCTCCTCCTCCTCCTCTTCTTCTTCTTCTTTTCTCTTTTGCATAGCACGGTAAATATTTGGGAAATTACAGTGGGAATTCCCTTGGCCTAAGAGATACAAGGTTTCATTGCCCTTGAAGCATACTGCCATGGGAACAACTACAGGCTTCATGCTCACTCATTTACACACCCCAAGGTCTTTTTAGTGGTACCAGGAATCTTTCCAGTCAAATATGGGTTACTAAATCCAGACTCTGTAGCTGGAGATTTTATTGTTTGCATAGGTCATAGGGTGAGGGCTAGGAGAGAGTTTTTATTTATGGTTGTAGGAGTTCTGTTCCATCACTGTTATAATCAGTTTTCTATAATTAGTGGTCTTGGTTATTGTTCAGAACCTAGGACAGAGTCTAGGGTATAGTCTTTCAGCATAGTTCCAGAAGTTCTGCTCAGTTGCAGTTGTCAAAGTTAAACCTCTGAATTAGGGATTTTGGTTTTTGTACAAATCCTAGTTCGAGGCCTAGGATAGGAACTTCCTCATTGGTCCCTTGATAGGTTCTGTCCAGATCATATTAGTCAAAGTCAGTCTTCTGTAGATAGCAATTTTGATTTTTGCTTAGGGCAAAGGCATGACTTGTTTACAATTTAGGTTTGGCAATTAGAGAGGAGTCTACTGTCTACAAACTCATGTCCACATAAAGACAGATATTAGTGTTCTATTCTTAGGTTGTTATTGGAGGCCTGACCCTTATAGGCTGGGTCTGAATTTTTAAGATATGATTGAGTTAAGAAAAGATGAATAATTGGTTAAGATATGGCTTAGGAGAGAAAGGAGGGAAAAACAAAAGATAAGAGAAAAAAGAATAAATAAATATGGTGCAATGGATTGAATTGATGAAGAGTAAAGGATAGAGGGAAAAAAGAAAGAGAGAAAAATGAAAGAAAGAAAGAAAGAAAGAAAGAAAAAGAAAGGAAGGAAGGAAGGAAGAAAAAAGAAAGACAGAAAGAAAAAGGATGTAGTGATTTTCCAAAACATATTTGATGAGTGGGAGCTGTAGCATAGGTCTGTGGTGTGCCATTGACAGTTCCAGTTTTCTGAATGATCATTTGCTTTGGGTCCTAAATGAAGATATAAACAAAAGGAAGTGGGTTAATTAGGGTATTTTATCAAGACATTGATATAATGGGCACTGTATATGGTATCCAGTATGATTGACCATCAAGGTAGAACAGAATATCCAGAAATACACCCACAAATATATGGTCCACTGATATTTGACAAAGGATCCAAGAACCTGAAATGGAACAAAGACAGTCTCTTCAACAAATGGTGTTGGAACAACTGGATAACCACCTATAAGAAACAAAAGATCGATCCATATCTCATCACCTACACAAAAATCAACTCAAAATGGATTAAAGACCCGGAAATCTGACCCGAATCTATAAAGTTCATTGAGAAAAAATAGGTAGAACACTACAAGACTTATACCTCAAAAATGTCTTTGATGATGGAATGCCAATGGCAAGAGTAATAACATCAAATGTAAACAAATGGGACTACATAAAACTAAAGAGTTTCTGTATGGTGAAAGAAACACTGGCTAAAACTAAAAGACAGCTAACAGAATGGGAAAAAATTTTCACACTCAACACATCAGATAAAGGTTTGATATCTAGGATATACAAAGCACTCAGAAAGGTGAGCCCCACAAAAACCCAACAATGCCATAGTAAAATGGGGAGAAGAAATGAATAGACACTTTTCCAAGGAAGACAGACAGATGGCCAAGAAACACATGAAAACATGTTCACCATCACTCATCATTAGAAAAATCCAAATTAAGACAACAATGAGGTACTACCTAACACCAGTGAGGCTGGCACACATAAAAAAAATAATGGGTTCAATCTCTGTTGGTGAGGATGTGGTAGGAAAGGGACTCTCATACACTGCTGGTGGGAATGCTGCCTGCTCCAACCCCTATGGAAATCAGTATGGAGGGTGCTTAATAAATGCAGAATTGAGCTGCCACATGATCCAGCAATTGCACTCCTGGGTATCTACCTCCAAGATGAAAGAATATACACCCTAAGTATGTGTGCACTCCACTATTTATCTCAGCACTCAGCACAATAGCCAAGAACTGGAACCAACCTCAATGCCCAACAATGGATGAATGAATCATGAAGATGTGGTATTTATATACAATAGAATACTACATTGCAGATAGAAATGATACAATCATGGATTTTTCAGCAACATGGATGGATCTCCAAAATATTATGTTAAATGAAGTAAGCCAGAAGAAGGATAAGTACAGAATGATAGCACTTCTTTGAGGTACTCAGAACGTTCATATACCACATTTACATATAGTAATCCATGAACAAATACAAGGGTCAAAAGGGTAAAATCTCCAAACACCATAGGTGCCACCATATAATGTGGTGAAGTGTTCAAATGAAGTGGAAGGGAAGCAATACAAAGTCGCGAATACCCATTATAATCTAAAGAATCCAGCAACAATGGAAGCAACAGTTTTTGAGTGAACAGGTATGCAATCAAACCTCTAAACACCAATGTCTATAATAATGTTAATGTATTTTCCCACAGAAGTAGGTATAAAATATGATTGGAGGCCTGGTCTCCCGCTGCAGCGATTAGTAACATATGCTTTAATGCCTTAATTTTACCATAGTATAAAATAACACTTCAGCTTCTTTGACCACAGGGAGCCTTGGAAACAAAGGGTGGACACCCTAATTTTAAACCTTGGAGGTCAAAAAGAGTTTCTTGCTTCTCCCTCTTATTTTGGTAATGAAGAAACAAGGTCCAGAAACAATTTGGCATAATTGGTTTTAAAATTAGACTTCTTGGATTTTGGTTCAGTAACCTTGCCACTATATTATGATTTGGGACTTGCCACTCTGATATAAATCTTTTTTCTTTGGTTTGTAACCAGATAGATACATGGTGCTAACCCTATAATAATATTTGCAAATCTTTTTTAAAAAGACTTTATTTTCTTAAAAAGACTTTATTTTCTTAAAAAGAAAGGACCAAACAGCCAACATTGAGCATATTTATATCTACAGTCATAGATATAATATCTAACCTGCAGTTTTAGTTTGATCATAAATTATACTCTAAAACTATAATCCTAAGCAAATTATCTAGCTGTCTTTTTTATGGACAGTTTCACTAACTCTTCCATTTTATGATTTCCCATTTCTTAAAAAAAAAAAACCAATTATATGTTTAGGTGATGGAGTGGCCAGATAATGGCTGGACATAAAGTGAATCATCTACCAAAGACCTGGGGAGACTGATGAAACCTAACAGTGGGTCCAGGACACAGAAATAGGCAGGATGTCATTGTCAGCTATGCTCCAGTGCAGGTGACTGTCCCTAGACAGAAAAAAAGGTCAAGGGTCAGGAAACA
This sequence comes from Suncus etruscus, assembly GCF_024139225.1. Classification (NCBI taxonomy): domain Eukaryota; kingdom Metazoa; phylum Chordata; class Mammalia; order Eulipotyphla; family Soricidae; genus Suncus; species Suncus etruscus. The sequence goes on along the minus strand of NC_064863.1, from coordinate 45,820,139 downwards.
TGTGGACCCTGAGGAGAATAGCGAAAGTACTGAATCTAAGCCACTTTTCCTGACTTGACTCAAGCCAAGCGGAAGGCAAAGGGCTGTGTCAACCAACTTTCCCTAAACTGATGTATCAGCAGAATGGGCTGAGCCTCTCCCTCTTTTCTGGATCCCAAACAGAGAATCTCTGGCCACCACACTGTTCTACTTGGAGTTCAACAGGCAAAGGCGAAGAAAGGCTACTTGACTATCTAGAACTCCTGACTCGTAAGGTTGGCACCTGTCACAGAATGTCATCAGTCAACAGAGTAGGAAATAAATGTTTCCCACTTCTTCAACCATAATTCTCACAGTTTAAGATCAGTTCCAAGGGCCATGTGTATTTTAGCCTTGATATTTATGTTCCTGAAGCTTTTAACTATTTCTCAGGACCAAAAATGTCAAAACATTCTGTGGGGAGCCTAGCTGATAAACCTAGAACATAAAGACACCTCAGTAATTCCTAATCTGGTCACCCACGTGACCAAAAGCGCCCATGCCTTGAGGACAAAGGAAATAGACAAATAAAGTAATTCAGAGCAGCCCAATATATCCAGCCAGAAAGAAAAATATAGAGCAACCTGCCTTTGTGTTATTAAGATTATAGCTGATGTTCTATTTATACCTGTTGAGTATAATTTATAGAACTTTGTTTGAATCTTATGCCTTTTAGTAAAAACGTGCTCAGGTCTACCTCTTTGCCCCTCCCTATTACCTGCCCCAGTTTATGCTAATGAATGCTTGTAACTGTGATTGGTGGAAAACTTGTAATACCTCTGACGTGTTTCAGCCCTTAAAAGCTGATCCCCCAACAATAAACTCCCCTTTTTGAACAGCATGCGTTGTCTTGAAGGCTTAACTTACTAATCTCTCTAGTTCTTCTTTACAGGTCGATTCTGCTCGAGTGAACCCACTAATAACTAGCAACCTTCTTTTCCACATCCCCGCGGGTCGGGGGTCTCCCACGGGAGGTTGCAACATTCATTAATTGCTTGAGGAATATGTGACTTTCTGTGGAATAATGAAAAACACTCAAATATAAAACCTGTATTGGATCAGCAGTCCTCAATCCAATTATTTTAAAATGACTTTTTTTAAAATTGAGATTCTGCTTTACTTTGAGTGACTATTTCTAGGAGAATTGTTGGTTAAGTAGGTTATCTGAACAGTGAAAATGCTAATATGGTGGCGCTAGAGGTAAGGTGTCTGCCTTGCAAGCGCCAGCCTAGGACGGACCGTGGTTCGATCCCCCGGCATCCAATATGGTCCTCCCAAGCCAGGAGCGACTTCTGAGCACATAGCCAGGAGTAATCCCTGAGCGTCACCGGGTGTGGCCCAAACACCAAAGAAAAGAAAAGAAAAGAAAAGAAAAGAAAATGCTAATATGGCATACATACATATGTGTATATTGATTAAACTATTTAAAATATAATTTAATATATCTGAAAAATCTTTACCAGCACAAAAAATATTAAAATAAAATGTACTAGTTGGCTTGCCAACTACAAATAGCAACACTGTCAACAATTTTTTTTTATTTTGCTTCCTGAAATTGGTTTGTACATCAAGTATACACAGGCAATAGAGATGGGCTATTTGTTTTAATAAGTGGTATAGACTTGATAGCTTGGATATTTATATTTTTCCTCACTAACAATGTAGTTATTTCCTTCCTATTGATAGATATGAAGCCTTTGCCTTTGTTTTGTGGTATCCTGATTCAAACCTCATACATACAAGGCTTGCACTCTTTTTTATTTATTCAATGTGTTTACATTTTATTTTATGTAGCATGATTTACCTACTGTTAATGACTGGTTTTCAGCCACGCACCACACTCTTCACCAGAATATTCACTTCCCTTTTTTATTGCTCTATCTCACCTATCCCTCCACTCCCTGCTGCCCTCTCAGTCAGCTGAGACCTCCTCAGTCTCCCACTTCCCATTCCCCTGCTATGATAAGCTCAGTTCTGCAAACCCTGTCTATGCATCGTTATCTTTCAGCCACATTCCTAGTCTGTTCCCAGTTTTTTTTTTTTTGGGGGGGGGTTTGGGTCACACCCGGCAGCGCTCAGGGGTTCCTCCTGGCTCTATGCTCAGAAATCGCCCCAGGCAGGCTCGGAGGACCGTATGGGATGCGGGGATTCAAACCACCGTCCCTCCATGCTATCTCTCCGGCCCCCTGTTCCCAGTTTTTAAAAAATCTTGCAATCATCTACTCTTGCCCTGGATATTCCTGTTATGGGCAACTTTATAGGCGTATACTTTAAGGTATATTTTAAAATTCTAACATGGCTGATGCACACTATGCAACTGAAGAAAACTGGAAACAGACCTTGAAGGTGAAAACAAAGGTCCTGGCAACTTTAGATTTATTTCCTTCAGGTTTTTTGTTTGTTTGCTTGCTTGCTTGTTTGGGGGGAGGATCACACCCATTGACGCCCAGGGGTACTCCTGTCTATGTGCTCAGAAATTGCTCCTGGCTTGGGGAACCATAAGAGATGAGGGGGAATCGAACTGCTATCTGTCCTAGGTCAGCCGCTTCCAAGGGAAACGCCTTAGTGCTGCGTCACTACTCCGGCCCTCTCCTACAGTCTTTTGCCAGAACAGATAATTGAAAGCTTACTAGAGTGGAAAAAGAGCAGCAGGGGGAAAAAACACACTTAGGAAATATAAAGAGTCATTTTCTTGGGATTCACGGCATTCAGCTTTTAGGAAAAACGGGAATTACGGCATCTTCAATGAATTTTACATGCTTTTGTATTTAGTCTTTTTCATTAATTTCTAGTATTTGTATTCTGACTTGCTAGTCTTAAAAACCCCTTCAAGGCAAACTCTCCCTTTTCTCTACAGCAGCACCACTGAAGCAATGCGCAAGACTTTGAGGATGGTAGAGAATATGTAGTCCGTCATAAACAGTTTTCTTCAGATTCTGACCTCCTAGTTTATTTATTTTCAACACCAGCAGATGAGTGAGAATTATTTTTGTCCAGACCCCCTTTCCTAAGCTAGATAAGTACTTGGCATGCAAATTGGCTTTATAGTCTGTATTTACAGGCTCTGGATGGGCCACAGCTTGGTATTTTGGTAACAATGGCCATAAATCTTTGTTTGTTTCCTTTCGCAGGTCAGGTGGCATTAGCTGGCACATAAGTCTTACTTAACCTCTGCTAAAGATAGGAAAGAACAATTTCCAAGTGTACAAAGTAACATTTGTTTACATATGAAATTGAATGTCTGTGTCTGTCTGTTCCTGGTGCATGTTTTGTATTCCAAGGAAGTTTGTTGACTTGTTCAAGAAACTCAGTTGCTGAACCATTTTTATTTAATGCCTGACCTGTTCAGAGAAGCAGAACTATTAGATCCATTTTCAACAGACATAGAAGAAAATATTTTAAATTTTCTGGTTTCAATGATCTTACCAAAATTTGTAGTTATTTATTTATTTATTTAAAATTTTTTTGTGTGTGTGTGGTTTTTGGGCCACACCCGGCATTGCTCAGGGGTTACTCCTGGCTGTCTGCTCAGAAATAGCTCCTGGCAGGCTCGGGGGACCATATGGGACACCGGGATTCGAACCAACCACCTTTGGTCCTAGATCGGCTGCTTGCAAGGCAAACGCCGCTGTGCTATCTCTCAGGGCCCTATTTTTTTTTATTTTTTAAATAATATCTTTAAGCACCATGATTACAAACATGTTTGTAGTTGGATTTCAATTATAAAAAAGGAACACCCCCCCCCTTCCCCAGTGCAACCTTCCAACCACCAATGCCTCCTCATCTCCCTCTTTCCTCACCTTGCTTATATATGAGACTGGCATTCTAGTTCTCTCACTACCATTGTCATGATAGTTGTTAGTGTAGTTATTTCTCTAACTGCACTCACCACTCTTTGTGAGAAGGCTCATATTGTGGGCTGGTCCTTCCATCTCTCATCTCTATTGTCTCTGGATGTCATTACAATAATGTCTTCTTTTTCTTTCTTTTTTTGGGGGGGTCACACCTGGTAGCGCTCAGGGTTACTACTGGCTCTGTGCTCAGAAATCACCCCTGGCAGGCACGGGGGACCATATGGGATGCCAGGATTCAAACTGCTGTCCTTCTGCATGGAAGGCAAATGCCTTACCTTCATGCTATCTCACAGGCTCCATCTTTTATTTTTCTTAAATCCCACAGATGAATGAGGCTATTCTGTGTGTGTCTCTCTCCCTCTGACTTATTTCACTCAACATAATAGATTCCATGCCCATCATGTAGAGGAAAACTTTATAACTTCATTTTCCTGATGGCTACATGTATGTATGTATGTATGTATGTATGTATGTATGTATGTATGTATGTATGTATACCACAGTTTCTTTGGCCATTCATCATTTGGACATCTGGGTTGTTTCCAGATTCTGGCTCTTGTAAATAGCTCTGCAATGAATATAAGTGTACAGAAGACATTTTAGTATTGTGTTTTTGTGTTCCTAGGCTATATCCCTAGGAGTGGTATAGCTGGATCATATGGAAGCTCAATTTCCAGTTTTTTGAGGAATCTCCATATTGTTTTCCCTGAAGGTTGGACTAGACAGCATTCCCACCAGCAGTGAATAAGATTCTTTTCTTCCCACACCCCGCCAACACTGACTCTCTGGTTCTTGTGATGTGTGCCAGTCTCTGTGGTGTGAGATAGTACCTCATTGTTGTTTTGACTTGCATCCCTGATGATTAGTGAAGTGGCATATTTTTTTTTCACATGCTTTTGGCCATCTGTATATCTTCTTTGAGGAAGTGTCTCTTCATTTCTTCTCCCCATTTTTTTTGGATGGGGTTAGATTTTTTTTTTTACTCATTAAGTTCTGTCAGTATCTTGTATATCTTATATATTAGCCTTTTATCTAATGGGTATTGATTAAATAGTTTTTTCCAAAAAAAAAAAGTAAAAAAAAATAGTTTTTTCCATTTTGGTGGTGGCCTTTGTATTATAGTCACTATTTCCTTTGAGGTGCAGAAGCTTCTCAGGTTAATATAGTCCCATCTATTTATCTCTGCTTCTATGTGTATGGACAGTTATGCTTCCTCCTTGAAGATGCCTTTAGTCTCAATGTCCTGGAGTGTTTTACATACCTGTTCTTCTACACAGCTTATGATTCTGGGCCTGATATTAAGGTCTTTAATACATTTGGATTTGCTCATTTGGGGGGGGGGCATACCCGTTTGATTCTCAGGGGTTTAGCTCAGAAAAATTGCCCCTGGCTTGGGGGAAACATATGGGACACTGGGGGGATTGAATCGCGGTCCTTCCTTGGCTAGAGCTTGCAAGGCAGACACCTTACCTCTAGCGCCACCTCTCCGGCCCCTAGATTTGATCTTTGTTCATGGTGTTAGATGAAGGACTGAATTTGCTTTTTTGCATATCTCTGACCAGTTGTTCCAACATCACTTGTTGAAGAGGCTTTCCTTGCTCCATTTTGTGTTTCTTGCCCCTTTATCAAAAATTAATTGATTTTATGACTGGGGACATTCTCTGAATACTTACATCTATTCCATTGATTTGAGAATCTGTGTTTATTCCAATACCATGCTGTTGTAATGACTATTGCTTTGTAGTACAATTTCAAGTTGGGGAAGGTGATGCCTCCCATATTCCTTTTCCCAAGGGTTCCTCTAGCTATTTGTGGTGTTTATTGTTCCAAATGAATTTCAGGAGTGTTTGATCCACTTCTTTGAAGAACGTCATGAGTATACTTAGAGAAATTATATTAAATCTGTACAGTGCTTTGAGAAGTATTGCCATTTAAGTGTTGTTAATCCTGCCAATTCATGAACAGGGTATATGTCCCCATTCCCTTGTGTCCTCTTTTATTTCTTGAAGCAGGGTCTTGTAGTTTTCTTTGTATAGATCCTATACCTTTTTAGTTAAATTGAATTCAAGACATTTGAGTTTGTGTGGTACTAATGTGAATGGGATCGTTTTTTAAATGTCCATTTCTTCTTTTTCATTATTGGTGTATAAGAAGGCCATTGATTTTTGTATGTTAATTTTGTAGCTTTCCTTTGCTATATGAATCCATTGTTTCCTGAAGATTTTTGGTAAAGTATTTAGGATTTTCTAAATATATTAGCATGTCATCTGAAAACAATGAGAGCTTGACTTCTTCCTTTCTTATCTGGATGCCCTTGATATCTTTTTATTGCCTAATTGCTATGGCAAGTACTTCCAGGACTATGTTGAATAGGAGTGGTGAGAGGGGGAAGCCTTGTCTTGTACCAGATTTATAGAGGAAAGGCTTTTATTTTTATCTCAACTGAGAATAATATTTTCCATTGGCTTGTGATAGATGGCCTTGACTATTGATAAAAGTTCTTTCCATTCCCATCTTGAGAATTTTTATCATGAATGGGTGTTGGACCTGTTGAATACTTTTCCTGCATCTATTGATATGATCATATGATTTTTATTTTTTCTTTTGTTGATATGGTATATTATGTTGATTGATTTATGGGAGTTAAACCATCCTTCCATTCCTAGAATAAAATCTATTTGGTGTGGTGTATGACCTTCTTGATGAGGAGTTTGATTCTATTGTTGAGGATCTTTGCATTTGTGTTCATAAGGGATATTGTCTGTAGTTTTCTTTTTTTCTTTTTTTTTTTTGCAGCATCTCTGTCTAGTTTTGGTATCAGGGTAATTTTAGCTGTAGAAAAAACTTTGGGAGTGTTTCGTTTCTTCAATTTCAGGAAAGACCCTGGAAAGGATTGGTAGTTCCTCTTGAATGGTTTGAAAGAACTCATTAGTGTATCCATTTGGGCTTTGGCTTTTGTTTTTGAGAAGAATTTTGATTCTATCTTAATTTCCTCAGAAGTGATGGGTCTATTTAGAATTGCTAGAACAATCTGGTTTAACCATGGAAGATTATAGGAGTCCAAGAATTATTTCATTTCTTCTAGGTTCTCATGTTTTGTGGCATAAATTTTCTCAAAGTAGTGTCTTATTACCCTTTGAATCTCTGTATTATCTATATCTTCTATTTTTGTCTGTTCTTTTTTTTTGGGGGGGGGGACACACCCGGTAGTGTTCACGGGTTACTCCTGGCTGTCTGCTCAGAAATAGCTCCTGGCAGGCACGGGAGACCATATGGGACACCGAGATTCGAACCAACCACCTTTGGTCCTGGATCGGCTGCTTGCAAGGCAAACACTGCTGTGCTATCTCTCCGGGCCCATATTTTTGTCTGTTCTTATTCTCTGAGGATTTTTTTTTAGTTGCCTCATTGTTTGCTCTTTTCCAATTTCTTCTGTTGCATGGAGTCGTTATGCAGCTCATCTCCCAGCTCACTGATTCTGTCCTCAGCTGCTATTACTCTGAGGCTTTCCAGTGAGGTTTTCATTTCATCTACTGAGATTTTCAGTCCTATTTTTTCAGTTTGGAGTTTTCTTATTTCTATCTTCATATCCTTTTAATTCTTATCTGTGGTTCATTCAACTCATCATGCTTTCTTTGATTTCTATGAGGATCCTCCATATTTCTTCTCTAAACTCCTTATCTGAGAAGCTAAATATGTGGTTGGCACTTTTCAGGTCATCAGAGCTGCCATCTTCATTCTCTATGCATAGTGTTGGGCTGTATTATTTTCCCATTGTCACATTTGTAGTTTAGTGTTTTTTACGTGTTTGCTGGGGTTCATTGACTAGAAGATGTGCACAGCCATAAGCAACGCAGAGCGGCTGGCTCCTCTGGCTCCGCCCTTCGTAGGTGGAGACATCCTACCTCTGAGGATGTGCCCTCGGGATACTTTCTGCTGTGTGCCTTCCCAGCTGTTCTGGGTGGGGTGCTTGACAGCAGCTTCACACAGTAGAGCAGAGGTAAAAGTCAAAATGACTCCTGCGTGACAAAGCACACTGCAGGAGTCAGGCTCTGTTATTTTGCAAAAAGGGGCTGAGGCTTTGAATTCCTACACAATGATCACATATTACTTTCATCTTCTCCCCAGCAGAATTTGGTTACAAGAAGAAGAATTGTATCTAAGATGAAATTTCTGAAGAAAAAAAAGTGCCTGTTCTCTTTTGGTAAATTAGTAGGCCTCTTTATGCCTCACTTTCCCTTGTCTGTAAAACGTGTAAAATACTGTATATACTATATAAGGTTATTGAGAAAAGTGTTCTAAGAAAGACACAGTACTAACAAAAGGGTTAAATTTTTGCTATTACTACTTTACTACTCTACTTAATATTATTGCCAGTATTACTCTTATTTCTGCTACTGCTAGTTTTCTTATTACTCTTAACTACTCAGAGCCAAAGGATTTACTTTCATTTTTTTATTGTTCTCTTATTTTGCTTCTCTATTTTATTTAAGAATTTTTAATATTTTTCCTAATACTATTGCATATAATACTATCACACTGCCACAACAATTACTCATTCCTGAATTTTTTCCCTTTTCCCCTTTTCCTCATTTAAATGGTTAACACTTGTATTGACAAGTATGAATATGATGCAAGTGTCATGATATGTCTTATAAGTTCTTGAGGGTCTCACAGTTTTATGAATTTAATCTCACATAAGGGACATCATCAAGAGTTTATTTACAGACCTTAAGAACTATTGTTGAGACCAACTCTAAATATGACATATTAATTCAATACATCTTGTTTCAATTATTGGCTCCATCACACATGATATACAGCATTAGGCAATTTACTTAACCATAGTTTTCGCATCTCAGTAATGAGGATAATAATCATCTGATGTTGTAGTTTGGAAGTGAGGATTAAGGAGTGAACACATTTAAGATGCTTTCAACAGGGTCCACTGCATAGTAACAACTTTCTTGAGGAAGGGGAAATATTTCAGAGAAAAAGTAGAAAACTGGTTTCAGGTAAACAAAATTTTAGAGAAAAACAACTATATTAAATCTTCCCTTTGTCTCATGATATAACGAGCACAACAGAGAGATATTGACAAATAAATCTGACATAAGGCAGATATTGACTAAAATACACTTTTTTCTTTGGTTTTAGGGCCACACCTGATGATGTTCAGGGGTTACTCCTGGCTATTCACTCAGAACTTGCTCCTGGATTGGGAGACCATATGGGACTCCAGGGGATTGAGCCATGATCTGTCATAGGTGAACTACATGCAAGGCAAATGCCATACCGCTGCACCACTGCTCCAGCCCCTGAATAGTAAATACTTAAAATATGAGAAATGTAATGGTCTTTGCTTAGTTCTTTAATATTAATTTTCTCTTGCTTTCTATAACAAAATTCAAATATTTCTTGAAGAAGTAGCTCTTTTCGTTTTTCAATATTGTGTTTTTGATGTTATTGAACTCATTCTTGATTATAGAGATAAATTCTAACTGATATAAGCCCATTTCTATCCTTTCTGACTTCTATGGTATGAATTGAAATTGTCCACTTCACTCCTTCAATTCATATGTTCACATCTTAACCTTTAAAAGTAATAGTATTAGTAAGTGGGATTTTAGAAAATGATTATATAAAGAGAGATGGAGATTACATAGAGATTTCAATATCATAAATATTAATAAGATAAATAGGATAAGTGTTCTGTAAAAGTATCTTTTGCATGGCATCTGAGCACCTTTTCCTCTGTGAGGAAATGAGAAATCTGTGGCACAAATTGGTCCACCATTTGACCAAGCTGAAACATGATCTTGGACTTCCAGTCTCCATCTCTGAAAAATGAGCTTATATTATTTATCAACTAAACTATCTATCATCTTGTTCTAGCAATCCAAACCCATATAATAAGTGTAGTGATAAATAAATGCTGCTTGCTGAGCACCAAGAGTATTTTTCATTATTTTTCAAGAACTTAAGCAAGGAATTTTCTCTTCTTGTGGACAGCGTGATGTGAAGATGCATACCCATGTTTTCTCTACTATGGGGAAAAGAGCTTGAGGAAAGAATTGAGAAAATCACAGAGAAAAATAGTAGGACACAACAAATATTTGGACAAAACTATTTGAAACATGCTGGTAACTTACTGGAAACTTATTGCAACATAATTCTATACTTGAAATGGCTTAAATTAATATTTTTGTTGCTTAGAAGTAGTACTGACTATTGCAGGCAGGAAGAGAGTAAATTAGATAGGGGTAGGAATCAAAAAAATTTTTCGGTATATTATGTTGAAGGGAGCCCTGTCCCTTATATAAATATATTGACATAAAGAACATTTTTAAAGTAAAGAGAACTTAAGTCTTGAGTTAACAAAATACAACATTTTCTGAGGGGCCGGAGAAGTGGTGCTAGAGGTTATGCATCTGCCTTGCAAGCGGTAGCCTAGGACAGACTGCAGTTTGATCCCCCGGAGTCCCATATAGTCCCCCCAAGCCAGGGGCAATTTCTGAGTGCATAGCCAGGAGTAACCCCTGAAAGTCAAATGGGTGTGGCCCCCGCCAAAATTTTTTTCTGGAAGTAGGTGATGAATATAGAATATAAATTATACTAGATTTATAGTAGAAGATAAGCTTGAAAAACAGGCAGCAAACAAAGAATGAAGTCTTGAACACCAGGCTTTAAATTTGGAACTTTATGTTGTGTGAAAATACCAACTACTAAAGATGAAGGGCAAGAATTGTGTGTTTTAAAAAGATAAATTTGGTATCACAATGATGGATGAATTGTAATATTCTGAGGCAAAGGCAAAATGCTCATGAATCAGGTCATGCATTTAAATTGAGGGTCTCTATAAGACATGTAAAGAATGTAGACAAGATTGGATCTCTATGAAAAGGAAAACGCAGGGGGAAAAGATGGCTACAATGTATATAGCATAGAAGCAGTAAAGGGACTCTAGTTGAGAGACTAAAGGAGGCAGTTTATATTCAATTGTATATATTCAAATTGTTCATAATTAGTTGTCAATTATTTTATTTATATAAATATATATATAATTTTATTTAAGCACCATGATTACAAGCATGATTGTAGTTGGGTTTCAATCATATACAGAACAGCCGCCTTCACCAGTACAACATTCCCACATTGGTGGTGGGAATGTTTCAATTATTTTTAAACACTATTTCAAAACTATTTTTGGATTTGAAAGATTGGTGAACATACACATGAAGATATTCAGGAGGGGCGGGAGATTCAAATCTAGAACTATGATAGAATCCAGAGCTGGAAACACAATTTTCATTTTAGTTTCATAAAATGATAGTTGAAAATACAGAGTGGTTTGAGATGCCTGAGCAAGTCATGGAAGAGGACAAGAGGTGGTGGCCAAAGATGAATTTAGATATTTCCAATGTTTATGGTTGAGGAAAGTATCCTAATATAATAAAGGAAATTGACCATGTAGGTAGTATGTACAGCATTACAGATATCAAGCAAAGATGGAGAATTAAGAGGATGGGGACAATGAGATGAATGGTGTGGAGATGCTGGAAAATGTTAAATCTGAGATGTTGTTAATATATTTGAGGAGAGATGGGAAGCACAGCCCATTTTCTTTTAGGGTTGTTCATTTCTTTTTTTTTAATTTTTAATTGCTTTATTTAAGCACCATGGTTATGAAATATTTTGTTGTTGGGTGTCAAACATACAATGTACACCAGGGGTCTCAAACTCAATTTACCTGGGGGCCACAGGAGGCAAAGTTGAGGTGAGGCAGGGATTTCACAAAAAAAGTCCTCAAACATAATTATTAACAGTTTTAATTATTTATTCTGAACATGAATAGAACATTGAGTGAAGATCATGAACAGTTCTTCTGAACACGGCATCTTTTGCCTAGTCCTTGTTGCCAGAGACTTGACAGCGCTTCTTCTCACAAATCTGAACCACATTTGGCTTTAGAGAGGAAGCAGTTGAGACCCTCAGTAGGGCTTGAAGATGATCATCATTAAGTCTAGACCCGTACTTTGACTTATTGAAGGTCAATGTGGAGAATAACTTTTTACACAAATATGTGCTCCCAAAAAGGCACATGGTGCGCTTGAACATTCGGGAAAGCTCAGGGAAGCTGGGGGGGGCGGGTAATTCTCTCAAAAATTGCCCATGCATGTCTGCTTTTCCACTAATCTCCCTGACTTGGCTTTGAGGTCAGAGTTGCATTGCAGGTCAATGAACTCCATTTCAAGCATAGGAGGGGCATCTTGCACATCAAAGGAAAGGGGGTGCACAAAAATTTGGAAAGTGGCTCTGTGCTTTTTGAAGTCTGCAAATCTGCGATCAAATTCCTTCTCTAGCTTAAAAATAGCATCAACATATTTATCACCACTGAATGGTATGCCTGCATCCACAAGTTCCTTGCATGCTGGGAAATGGCAAAGGTTTGTCCTAGAGAGCTGAGATTTCCATAACACAAGTTTTGTGGAGAATGCTCTCACGTTGTCATAGGCAGCATTGATAAGCTGCCCTGGGCCTTGTAACATCTTGTTTAGTACTTTCAGCTTAAGTGTGATGTCAACAAGAAAAGCTAAGTCCATGAGCCATTTGTGATCACTCAACTCAAACAGCATTCCCATCCTTCTCCATGAAGGCTTTCATTTCTTCTCTCAACTCAAAAAATCTTTTTAGGACATTTCCCCTGCTGAGCCAACATACCTCGGTGAAATAGAGCACACCTCCATATTCTGACTCCATTTCCTCTAAAAAAGCATGGAACCTCCTGTGCTTTAAGCCCCTGGATCTGATTTGGTTGATGCATTTCACAACAACAGACATCACATTGTCACACAGCAGGCATTTACTGCAAAGGGCCTGCTGATGGATAATGCAGTGAAGAGCAATGGCCTTCTCTACACCCTCCTCTTCAAGTTTTTTTGAACAAGTGCCACCAGTCCATTTTTCCTCCCTGTCATCAATGATGCTCCATCGGTTATTATTTCAACAAACCCCTTCCATGGCAAACCTGCATTCTCAATGGCATCACGCAGATGCCGAAATATCTCATTAGCGGTGGTCTGGCCATGCATTGGAATTATTGTGAGCAGCTCCTTTGTCAATTCAGAATTGCAATCAACACCACGGACCTTCCAACCTTTGTCTCTATTGTCTCTGGGAATTATTACCATACTATCTCTTGTGACATTTTTCTTTGTTTATCCCTCTCCCTCTGACTCATTTCACTCAGCATAATAGTCTCCAGCATAATAGCCCATCAATATATAAGCAAATTTCATGACTTCATTTTTCCTAATGGCTGCATAGCATTCCATTGTGTAGATGTACCACTGTTTCTTTAGCTACTCATCTGCTGTTAGATATTAATCATTATCAAGACTAACAAAGAGAGAGAAAAATTTAATAATCAGAGACAAATAAAAAGGGGGAAGTCACTACAGACACTACAGAATTTCAAACCAGATAACCAGAGACTACTTTGAAAATCTGTATGCCATAAAACAAGAGAATCTGGAAGCAATTGATAAATTCTTAGACTACTACAACCCTCCAAAATTGAACCAAGATGATCCAGAATATATGAACAGACCTATCACTATTAAGGAAATAGAAAGGGTAAACCAAAGGCTTTCTCCAAAGAAAAGACCAGGCCTATATGGACTCATTAGTGAAATCTTTAAAATCTTTAAAGAGGATCTACTGCTAATATTCCTCAAGCTATTCAAGCCAGGAAATTGAAGAAACATAAACACTGCCAAATAGTTGCTATGAAGTCAACATAATCCTGATACCAAAAGCAGACAAAGACATCACAAGAATGGAAAATTACAGGTCCATAACCTTGATGATATAGATGCAAAGATCCTTAACAAAACACTAGCAAACAGACTCCAACAATTTATCAAGAAATTTTTAGCATGAATTTTTTTTGTGTGTGTGGTTTTTTTTGGTCACACCTGGCAGTGCTCAGGGGTTATTCCTGGCTCCAGGCTCAGAAATTGCTCCTGGCAGGCATGGGGGACCATATGGGACGCCGGGATTCGAACAGATGACCTCCTGCATGAAAGGCAAATGCCTTATCCATGCTATCTCTCCGGGTCCATCAAGAAATTTTTAAAGTATGACCAAGCAGGACTCATTTCAGGGATGTAAAGTTGTGTCTTTTAACATACACAAGTCAATAAAAATTAATATGCCATAATAACAGAAAAGACAGAAATCATATGGTCATATAAATAGATGTTTAGAAAGTTTTTTTTTACAAGGTCCAGCACACAGTCCTGATAAAAACTCTCAATAAGATGGAAATTGAAGAAACTTTCCTCAATCTTGTTAAAGCCAGTTATCACAAACTCATCACAAACATTATACTCAATGGGGAAAAACTAAAAACCTTTCCTCTAAGATCTGGTACAAGACAAGATTGGCCCCTCTTACCACTTCTATTCAATATAGTACTAGAAGTGCCTGGCATCACAATTAGGAAAAAAATAAAAACCATCAAGGACATTATATAGGAAAGGAAGAAGTGAAGCTCTCACTGTTTGCAGATGACATGATTTTGTATCTAGGAAATCCTACAGACTCCACAAAATAGCTTCTAGATATAACAAAAATTAATATACAAAAATCCAAGGCTTTTCTATACACAAATAATGAAAGAGAAGGGAAAGATATTAAAAGCACAATTTCATTCACAATTGTGTCTCAGAAAATCAAGGACCTTGGAGTCAACTTACTAACTAGGTGAAAGATCTATGTAAATATAGGTTCAAACTGCTTCAAGAAATAAAAGAGGCACAAAGAAATGGAGACATACACCCTGTTCATGGATTGGGAAGATTAACATAGTCGAAAAGTCAATACTTTGTAATTGTACAGATTTAATGCAATTCCTATAAAAATTACCCTGACATTTTTCAAAGAAATGAATCAGACACTATTGAAACTCACCTGGGGAAATAAGCAACCATTAATAACTAAAATTTTTTTTTGAGAAACAAAAGAGGAAGAATCACTTCCCCAACTTTAAACTGTACTATAAAGCAGAGGTGTCAGTACAGGTATCAAACAACCTCAACATTGAAGGTCATTTTCTAATGATCAAAAGATTTGTATAACAGGAAAAACTCACATGCCTAAAATATATGCAACTAATGAAGGAATAATAAAATACTTAAGACAACTGCTAATAGACTTGAAGGAAGACACTGATAGTAACACTGTAATAGTTGAAGTCCTGTTTCATTACTTGATAGACTAACTAGATTAAAATTCAGCAAGGAAATGTTGGATTTGAAGGAAGATATGAAAAAGATGGTTTTAGTATAGATGAGTATCTTTTAATCCCCTAAAAAGAAAAATGCACATTTTTCTTCAATGCACATGAAATAGTCTCTATAATAGACCACATGCTGGGCTACAAAACATACCTCCATAAAGTCAAAGGAATAGGAATTTTATGAACTATGCTCTCAAACTGAAAATAGAAGTTAATCACAAACAGAAACAGAGAAATGAACTCAAACACCTGGAAATTAAAGATCTCACTACTGTACCTCTAGTGCATCAGAAAGGAAATAAAAAGATTCTTGGAAACAAATGAAAATAAGGATACACACAACTACCAGAACTTGTGAGATAAAGCAAAGTGGTATTATGAGGAAAATTCAGAGCCATGTAAGCATTCATCTGGAAAGAAAAAATGGATCGCATAAATAATCTAATTGCACAACTTAAGAACTTGGAAAATGCCATCCAAAGAGCCCAAAGTGGGCTTATGGAAGAAAGTCACAAAACATAGAATATTATGTATTGGAATTCAAAAAGCAATCCAAAAGATTAACAAAAAACAAGAGCTGGTTCTTTAAAAAAAAAAAAAGAAATGAGATTGATAAACTATGAGAAAGACTCACAAAGAGAGAAAACCCCTAGTAACCACATCAGAAATGAAAGGGGGGAACTTCACAATAGAAACCACAGAAATTCAAAAGATCATCAGCTATTACTTTGAGAAACTTTATGCCACAAAACAAGAGAAACTGTAAGAAATAGATAAATTCGGGGCCGGGAAGGTGGCGCTAGAGGTAAGGTGTCTGCCTTGCAAGCGCTAGCGTAGGACGGACTGCGGTTCGATCCCTCGGCATCCCATATGGTCCCCCCAAGCCAGGAGCGACTTCTGAGCGCATAGCGAGGAGTAACCCCTGAGCATCAAACGGGTGTGGCCCCAACCTCCCCCCCCCCAAATAGATAAATTCTTGAAATCTTTTAACCTCCCAAGGTTGAACCAAGATGATCTGGAATATCTGAACAGACCTATCAAAATTGGGGAAATTGAAATAGTAATTAAAAGTCTTCACAGAAACAAAGGACTCACTAATAAATTTTCCAAATCTTTAAAGAGAATCTACTGCCAAACATTTTCAGGCTCTTCCAGGAAATTGAAGAAAGAGAAACACTACCAAAGTTTCTCTGAAGCAAACATTATTCTGAAATCAAAATCAGAAAGAGATAGCACAAAAAAGGAGAATTATAGATCAATATAATATGTCTGATGAAAATAGGAGCAAAAGTTTTCAACAAAATACTAGCAAAGTGAAACCAACGACTCAAGAAGATTATACACCATGAACAAGTGAAATTCATCCTTTGGATGCAAGCTTAACATGTGAAAGTCAATGAACATAATATACCATATTAATACAAGAAAGTCATATATCATATCAATAAATATAGATAAAACATTAGACAAGGTTCAACATCCACTCATTAACTTTTTTATAGTGTGATTTTTTTTAAAAATAATTTTTATTTTGACCACGGTGGATTACAAATCTTTCACAGTAATATTTTAGGTACATAGTGACATTGAATCAAGGGCATTCCCACCACCAATGTTGTCTTCCCTCCACCTCTGATCCCAGCATGCATCCCATATCCATATCCCCCTCCTTTGCCCCATAGACTGCCAGTATAAGTGGTCCCCTCTGTGTCTAGCTTGTTGTAGATTGGGTTTCAATTCTGTTGTTGTTGGCTTTGGGTTTGGTTTTTAAGTCTAATCATTTTTTATTTCTACTCGATATTCATATGACTATTTGGTCTTGGTACTCTCCCTTATTTCTTCCTCAATTTGTGAGGCAGAACAAGGTGGTTCAAGTTATGTGTTTCTGTTAGAAGGAAAAAAAAAGGGGGAGGGCAAAAGTGAAACAAATAAACAAAAATGGGAGGAGTCCTTTTAGAGGCTATAAATATCAATTTAAGAGGAGAAAGGGAAAAAGGAAGAAAAACATAACAACAATACAAAAAAAATCATACAAAAAAACCCAAAAAACACCACAGCAACAAGCACCACAGCAATAAAGACAACCAAACAAACCATGGTCCCAAGATAAAAAAAATCAAAGCACAAAAATACCCCACCCCCCAAAAAAAACAAGCAACAACAAAAATAACAAAAAACATTAATTTGTGCTCTTTTTTTTTTTTTTTTTTTTTTTTTGCATAGGCACAGTAATTGGAGAGATTATAAAGGGAATTCCCTTGGCCTAAGAGATACAGGGTTTCTCCACCTTTGAAGCATACTGTCATGGGAAAAACTACAGTCTCCATACATACACTTTTACTCTGCCCTAGGTCCCTTTGTGGTGTCTGGAAACTTTTTGCTCAGTCATGGATGATAAAATCAGGCCTCTGTAACTAGAGATCTTGGTATTTGCACAGGTCATAGGATGGAGCCTAGGATGGAGTCTTTCTTTACAGTTCTAGAAGTTCTGTTTCATCAGTTTTTTTAATCAGTTGTTTTAATCAGTCTTCTATAATTGGTAGTCTTGGTTTTTGCACCAATCCTAGGAGGAAGCCTAGGATAGAATCTTTCATTATGTTTCCAGAAGTTCTGCTCAGTTGCAGGTGTCTCAGTTAGACCTCTGGGATTAGAGATCTTAGTTGTACAGGTCGTAGGCCAAAGCATAAACTAGGGTCTTTTTTATTGGCCCGGGATAGGTTATGCCCAGTCATGGTTGTCAAAATCGGTCTTCTGTAGTTAGTGATTTTGGGTTTTGTACAGATAAAAGGATGATGTGTCTTCTGATTTCATCTTATCGTTAGGTGGTGATGTAAGGCAACCTGCTCTTAGACCAAGTTGTTGCATTTCCTCATTGTCAGGATGTCATATCAAAATTGATGCTTGTTGGTGTCAGAGCAGTATTAGGAATGTCCCAGAGGAAGCTGGGTTCCTGGAGCTGTTTCAGAGAACTGTGTCAATTCTGTCTTGAGATCTAGGGTTTGGG
The DNA here is from genome assembly GCF_024139225.1 of Suncus etruscus. Taxonomy (NCBI): domain Eukaryota; kingdom Metazoa; phylum Chordata; class Mammalia; order Eulipotyphla; family Soricidae; genus Suncus; species Suncus etruscus. The sequence goes on along the minus strand of NC_064863.1, from coordinate 45,801,961 downwards.
GTTAGATGGTCACTGTCTAATCATATGATGTCTAAATTGGGACCACATGACATATGTTCAAGATGGGAGGTGTCCCTGTATTGTAAAATGTATGAGTTCTTATCCCTAGTAGATAAGAGCTTGTTTCTATACATAAAATTTTCCCCTTTTTAGTATGCCTCTGAAGAAAGAAATGGTGCTATATATTAGATTGCTGGTGCATTTGGGGGTGAGTGTGTCAGGCTCCATTATCTCTGTGCCCTGGTTTTGACCTGAGCTTTAATCCCAGGCATGACTTTTTCTTGTAGGTTTTTGTACCTAGCAGAACCAAAACAGATGAAGTTAAAAAGGAAAATACTAATTTAAAAAATAAAAGGACATGAAGAAATGGAAATATGTTCCCTCCTCATAGATTGGGAGAATTAACATAGTCAAAATGACAATACTTTCTAAAGCATTATACAGATCGAATACAATCTTTATAAGTATACCCATGCTGTTTTTCAAAGAAATAAACAAAATTTTCCTGAAAAATTTTTTTTTTTTTTGGTTTTTGGGCCACACCCAGTGACGCTCAGGGGTTACTTCTGGCTATGCGCTCAGAAGTCGCTCCTGGCTTGGGGGACCATATGGGACACTGGGGGATCGAACCACGGTCCGTCCTAGGCTAGCGCTAGCAAGGCAGACACCTTACCTCTAGCGCCACTGCCCGGCCCAATTTTCCTGAAATTTATATGAAACAATAACCTCCTATCCACACTAAATAACCAAAATAATTCTTGAGAAAAAAATAGATGGAAGGTATTACTTTTTCCAACTTCAAACTGTATTTTAAAGCAGTAGTAACTATAACTGTGGTACTTAAATAGAGTAAAACTCCAAATAAGTGAAATAGAATTAAAAACACAGAGATACACCTTCAGGCATATGGTTAGTTAATATTTGATAAAGTAATAAAAATATGAAGTGGAACAGGTTGGCCACATGAAAAAAAATCCACTCAGACATTTGATTTTTGGAATATTGTAGCCTGAAACCTTGCATAACTTTGTATTTCAAGGTGATTCAACAAAATAAATAAATCCTTAAAAATATTGTTACTGGCTATGTGAAATTCTCTTTGCAAATCAAAGTTAAATCAAAATGGATTAAAGACCTTGATACCAGAACTAAATCCATAAGATAAGTAGAACAAGCAGAACTTATATATATGTATATATATATATATATACATATATATACATATATATGTATATATATATAAAAGCCCTGATAGAACTATAAAAAAATTCAGCTCTATCCAAAATTAGGGAGAAAGATGAGTAGGAACTTTCTCAAAGAAGAAATCAAAGGACCAAGAGTCATATAAAAATGCTGTATATCATTAATCATTAGAAAAAATGTAAAGTAAAACAATAATGAAATATCACCAATTTCACCTCACATCAGAGAGACTGTCACTTATAAAAAACCAACAATGACCAGTGTTGAAGAGGATGTGGAAAAAAGGGTGACTGGTTCAAACTTTTTGGAAGATAATATGGACATTCTTCAAAACAAAAGGCCTTAGGGCTTCCATATGACTTAGCAATTCCACTCTTAGAAATATACCCTAAAGGTACAAAAGCACAATTGCAGAAAAATACATCTGGATTCCTATTCTCATTGAATTTTGTCATTTATAAATGACAAAAAACTGGAACCAACCCAAGTGTCCAAATGTAGATGACTGGATAAAGAAGCTATGGTACATATACACAATGGAATATTACTCAGTCATAAGAAAATATAAAGCCAGGCAACTTGAAACTACATGAATGGAGAGAGTACCATGCTGAACTAAGTCATAGCCAGAAGGGAAATGACATATTCAATATGATTTCTATCATATGTGAGATATAAAGAAATATAATAGGAGACTATAACATGCCCAAAGACAATAGAAATGAAGAGCTAGAGAACCAGTCTTTAATAAGAAGCTTGACACTAGGTAAAGAAATATGTTAGGGAAGGGAACACTAGGAAAATTATGGTGGGTAAAAGTGTTTGCCATGGAGACCTTGGAAAGCAAAATGGAAAATAAAGACATTGGTGAAGGATAGTGGACTCAGGTGAAGAAATGGTGCTGGAACATTGTATGCTTGGAACTCAATAGTGGATATCTTCCTAACTTTGTAATTCACAGTGATTCAATTTAAAAAAATTTCTTGATGAAGGAAAGGTAAAAGTAACAGACAACTAATTAGTTTTAGGAAGAAGTAAGGTCAAGTTTCTTTTTAGGATAAGGAAATGTGTTTTTGTACCCAATCCAAGACTGTTTTAATGCCTAATACTTTCGACGTGTTGCTTTGTAGCTGGGCTCATTTTCCCTCACATCTGGAACTTCTATTTATATTATGTGGTCAGATGCATGAAATGACTCCCTTATGGTCTTTCATCTGTCTATAACCAGCCTGACCAATTTTTGGATGATTATCAGTTAGATCTGTAGTTATATTTTTCATTTATTTAAAATTTTCTCTCTGTGTGTGGTGTTCCTTGGTGAGTTGCTTCCTTTGGTCTTATTCTGTACACCAGATCAGTGATATATTAGAATTGAGTATTCAAAAACACTGCTCAGAGATTTTTTTTATTTGTGCCTCAAGGGACTACTCACCAATGTTTTGGAAACTTGGAGACTGAATTTATATACAAAGAACATAAAACTTTTTTGCTGTCACTGGCTAGGTCTCAGTGATGGTGTAGTGACATTACCAAGAAACACTATCTTTATTCTGTGAAAATGGGAAAAGCTCTATAGACTGATTAACTAAGCTGGGACTGTCTGATATGCTAAGAATTCTCTAAGAAACAAAGCATTTTTTTCACTATTCAGTGCTTTGAAAATTTGATAATCTTTTAAGAGGGGAGATGGTATTAATTCTCTGCGAAATGGTTACAATCTGCAAAAGACACAGATGTAAATTTCAAGTTAAACAATTTTCTTGTGTAGCATATGCAAATTTTTGCAAGTTCTCTTTTTCTATTTCTTCATTACTCAAGAGCAAAGCAAACCCCTAATCCTTACTACTTAACAAACGAATCACTTTTCCTTGTATTTTTATTGACATTATATAGTTCTATTTATTCTGACAATTTGCTCTCAGTAAAGATAATTATGAAGTAAACCCAAGAGGCATGTGATTTGGGATGGAGGCAGAGGTAACAAAGAAAAAATAAGCAAAAAGGAAGTAAAAAATTGTTTGAAATTTATCACTATATTGGAAGACAAAAATATACAAAGATTACATTTATCACTAAGAATATAGAGTGCATATGAGCTAATTTCCAATTTGAAAATAAAGCATTCATATAAAATATAGTAATGTAATGTGTTCTATCACCTGTGTGCTGTGTGTGTATATATAAAAACAAAAAAATTTCTTAGCACTTGGAATAAATTTTAGGATAGTGTAAATTCAGAATAATTGTAGAGATAGTTGTTAATTGCATGATTGTTATATGGATGTGAGCTTAGGAAGGTTATGCAAAAAATTTTTTACATAGCCAGTAATATTATATATATATATATATATATAATATATATATATATATATTTTTTTTTTTAGGGGCGAGCGCGAACACAGTCCCCCACTACCACAAATTATACAGTCGAGTTTCCCACATTTGGGGAAATTGTAGGGGTCAGCACATCCAGAGTACAATGGATAAGCCTCACCCTGGGAAGCCACCTTCGTGATCATAGTATCTCCCTTGCCAGGTAAGTATAGTAATAGTATTTTTAAGGATTTATTTATTTTTGTTGAATCACCTTGAATTACAAAGTTATTCAAGGTTTTAGGCTACAATGTCCCAATATCAATCCCTTTACCAGTGTCCACTTCCATTTTTTGGTTTTTGGGTCACACCCGGCAGTGCTCAGGGGTTATTCCTGGCTCCAGGCTCAGAAATTGCTCCTGGCAGGCACGGGGGACCATATGGGACGCCGGGATTCAAACCGATGACCTCCTGCATGAAAGGCAAACGCCTTACCTCCATGCTATCTCTCCGGCCCTGTTTTTGGTTTTTGGGTCACACCCGGCAGCGCTCAGGGGTTACTCCTGGCTCTATGCTCAGAAATTGCTCCTAGCAGGCTCGGGGAACCATATGGGATGCCGGGACTCGAACCAATGACCTTCTGCATGAAAGGCAAACGCCTTACCTCCATGCTATCTCTCCAGTCCCAACATCGAGTGTTTTAACCCAAAGTATCTTTTATTACAGTTATAACAGTTTTTTATTAAATGAGAGCCTCAATGTATTTCACCATTAATATTTACAATACATTAACATCCATATTTTTAAATTCATCTGAGTACTTAGTTGGGCATGCTGATATTTTGAGAAGTCATTTGAGCTAGATATTGAAGAATGACTAAAATTTTTCTTGAAGAATAAAAGGAGAGAAATGCCTCCAAAGTACAGGTGGCTCCATGTATAGAAGAAATTTTCTTTGGAGGCAAAGATTAGTAGTTTAAAGTTTGGGTAAAGGATGAAGAATAGACTGGTTGGTTTTTCTTTTCTTTTTTTTTTTTTTTTTTTTGGTGGGGGGCCACACCCGGTAATGTTCAGGAGTTACTCCTGGCTATGCGCTCAGAAGTTGCTCCTGGCTTGGGGGACCATATGGGACACCGGGGGATCGAACCGCGGTCCGTCCAAGGCTAGTGCAGGCAAGGCAGGTGCACCTTACCTTTAGCGCCACTGCCCGGCCCGACTGGTTGGTTTTTCAAGAGTAGAGTAAGGATAGAGAGCTAATTGCCTGCCTTTCATCTTTCCTGGGTCATTTATCCCGGAGTGAATCTTTGTCAGACTTGGGCATCTATTTGCTTAAAATAATGGAAATGACTATCAAGAAGAGATTGAAAAAGCCAGTGGCACTAATTCACACAAGTTTTAGCCTTTGAAAGAGACCAATCACAAAGAATAACTTTCTATGTTCTTGGGAGGATCTGTCTTGACTGTTTACTACCGTATTTTCCGGCATATAAAGACGACTGCGCGTATAAGAGGACCCACTAATTTTACAGTTAAAACATAGGTTTAAGCCTATATTCGCTGTATCAGACAGAAATTTCCTGTGCTGCATGTGCTGCATGTGTTCCTGTGCTCATGTACCACAGTGAGCCAATCACAACAAGCAAAGGTTCAAAGGTTATACTGCAATAGACTTCCTCTCTGACTCTGGCCAATCTGAGCAGGCTTTTGACAGTGTAGATTCGGGTCCAGAACATTATCTAATTTGCATGCATCAAAAGCCTGCTTGAATTGGCTGAGTTAGAGAGGCGGTCTGAGCAGCCTTGCAATGATTGGGGCAAGATCCAGTTGGAAAATTCGTTTTGTGCAAGGTATATCAAAACATTTTTCGGGATATACTCGGCACATAAGACGACCCCGATTTTCGGTTGACTTTTATTCGTTTCAAAAGTTGTCTTATATGCCGGAAAATACGTTATATGATTTTTAATCCTAATTGCAGGGGGCAATACCTGGTGTTACTCAGGGCTCACTTCTGGCTCTGAACATGTGAAGCAGTTCTGGAGAAGATCAGGGCCATGCATGGTATCAGGGATTACCCTACCTGCTGTACTGTTGCTCCAGCCCTAATTGTGGGATTTTGGAAAAGCTTGAAGCTACTATATTTTACCACTCCCTCACTTTTCTATGAGAATAATTATAAGGCCTATTCCATTGAGCTATTGTGAACATGGTAATAAAGTAGTCCAAGAAAAATACCTGACATTTAATGAAAAAAGCTCAGAAGTTGTTATTGCTTTATTTTTCTTCTTCTTCTTATTTTTTTTTTTTTTTTTGGTTTTTGGGCCACACCCTGTGACGCTCAGGGGTTACTCCTGGCTATGTGCTCAGAAGTCGCTCCTGGCTTGGGGGACCATATGGGACGCCGGGGGATCGAACCGCGGTCCTGTCCAAGGCTAGCGCAGGTAAGGCAGGCACCTTACCTCTTGCGCCACCGCCCGGCCCCTTTTCTTCTTATTATTAAAAATAAAATGACTTTACATTAATCATATTTCATTAACCATGCATTCATTGCCTGTAGATAAAGTAATCACTTTGCCTTCTTAGGAAGGTATTTACTTAAAATAAGATCTGGGGCAGAAGAGATAGCATGGAGGTAAGGCGTTTGCCTTACATGCAGAAGGACAGTGGTTCAAATCCCGGCATCCCATATTGTCCCCTGAGCCTGCCAGGAGCGATTTCTGAGCGTAGTGCCAGGAATAACCCCTGAGCACTGCCAGGTCTGACCCAAACCCCAAAAACAAAACAAAACAAAACAAAAAAAAGAGTAAGTTCTGTCTTGTCCTTTCTTCCTATTTTGACCTCTTTCTTTTGTTTAAAATGCCGTGATCAGGGGTTGCACACATCAGGTTTTGGGGCTCACACACTCAGTTGTGGTGCTTGCTGGAGGTGGTACTCATTTTGTGCACTATTTATATATATTCTTGCTGGAAATTACTCACTCTAGTTGTGTTTTCCCATACAATTTACTGCAAATCATTTGTGGCACCAGGGGTTGAAAACAGCAGAGTAGAATCAGAATAATGCTCAGCACTTGTAGGGACCGAGGAAAGAACTCACAGTCTCATGCTTGAAAGGCAGATTCATAATTCACTGAAGCATCTCTGGATCACAGTTTTTCCTTTCTTTTACTAATTATTACTAGTGGTGTTTGCTTCTATTATGGGGCTTTTGGAAGGCTAAAGTACAAAGTACTCAGAACATGCCTGCTCAATGAAAGTGGACTACTTTTATTATTATCTTTCAATATTTAAGGTGATTTAAGGTTCCTGTATACTTTACACATTGAAATTTTGTTATAGTTTTAAATTTATTTTATTTTATTTGGTTGTTTTGGGTCAGACCTAGCAGACCTGGCTCTAAGGTTACTCCTGGCTTTGTACTCAGGGGTCATTCTGGTGGTGCTCACAAGATCATATGGGATTCTGGGGATTGAACCCGGGCCAGCTGAGTACAAAACAATTACTCTACCCATTGTGGTATAGCTACAGCCCTGCTATTTTTATATCAAGAATCAGTTTATGAGAGTATGAAGAGGGCATTTAGATCTATATAATTATTATGTAATTTTTATTTTTTAACTGCAGGTGACAGGCAATAAGATTTATTTTCCACAAAAAGCTTAAAGTATGTTTTATGTATTGACTAGTTATAAGTAATTATGAAACTAAATTATGAAAACTAAACTCTGATACAAATCTAACTAATGCAGGCTTGGTGTAATGGTGATAAAGCCTTATGTTCTTGGAACATATATACATATTTTAATGAACTTAAATATATTCATCACATACTAAGTGTAATAAATGTAGGTGTGAAGGCAATGTAGATAATGAAAGATAAAATGTATGCTTGTAATCTTCCAAGGCACAAAATTCGTGAGTACAGGTGGGATGTAATCATGTCAACATCTGGCAAAGTCAGATCACTGACTCTGGTAAGTTATAGTAGAAACAAATATTGCAAACCATTTAGATTAAGGAGACATGAGATGGTGCCAAGTAACTAAGAAAGCAACAATATTTGAAAATGTAGCAATAATAAGAAGATAGGTAATTTTGATTGCTATTGTTTGATAACAAAATGTTATAGAAACGTGTGAGGTAGGAAGTGCATATTTCTTTCCTCTCACTCAGCTTCAGCTGTCTCACAGAGGTAATGACAGGGTGGTCATGATTATATATTGTCGTAGACCAAGCATCCCTTTGATTATGGGTACTTAACCCAGAAATTGCATTTTATCAAGGAAAATTTCAAATATGTAAACATAGAGAGAATAATAAAATGAACCCTTATGGATTCATCTCCCATTTCCATAACTAGTAGCCCTTATAGATCTTCACATTGACTTTCCAAAATAGAAAATCTACAACATTGGTGCTGATGGAACCCAATATGGCACCATGAAGTGTAATCAAGGCAATGTACTTTGGTGAGAAAAATAATGGATAAAATCCAAGGAAGTAGTTGGAGCTACAAGTTCTCAGGGATTAGGTCATTTTTGTTCCATGTGGAGCTGTTATGATGACAGCTCATTAATGCTCATACTGTCTTTATTTTAACCAGTGTAACTTTAGTCTTTACAATGCCTGATGCAAAGTTGGTACTCAGAAACTATTCTAAAATGAATTTGCATTTAGAATTTGGCATCAAAATTGAACACAGTAAACCTATGTGAAATGTCTTTTTTTTTTTTTGGAAACAGCATGATTGGAAATTTTAATTTTATATAATCTAGAGAAGTGCTTCAAACAATCTATACTTATCAGAAAAATTACGCTGAAATACACTTAAATAAAATCATGGTAGCAAGGTATAAATATGTATCCATCTACCATCACAATTTTTACTTTCTTAATCTAATTTATGGTAGCAAACCTTTTTTTTTTAAAGATAGAGCTTTGTGAATTTATTAAGAAACAGGAAGAGATAACGAATCAGGTGTCTGCTACTAATTCTTTCACATGGTGAGTTTTCCTGTGTATCAGTTCCATTAGCTTGCAATTCAGAGTGGGTAAAATTTTTACCAACAATGGAATCTTAATGAACTTGGCTTTGAAGTTTTAAAGGTTTCTTTGCAAATTGGACCCATGAATACTATAGTGATTATTACATACTTAAGATTTATGAGAAGTGGCATAAAATTTTCAGAATGTTTCGTATGTGTCTTATGTGCTAAACACCTGTGTTTACCAAGCAAGTCCTTAGTTTTAAGTGCTTTGCATTCACTCATTAAGTTCTTGAAGAAACCCTACGGAAAGGGTCCTATTGTCATCCTTTGCATTTTGTAGATACATAAGCAGTGAGTTGATCAACATCACACACACTGATAGATATGAAATCAAGCCCAGTGTGACCAGAGAGTTCTTTAGTAATATTCTTTGAGGACCCCCCACTCCCAACCCTGTGTCCCAAACACTGTCTATGAAGCACTGAACACTATGGTGTCAGAAAATGGGAGAGTGTTGCACATAGAATAGACTTTTTTTTTAAGAGGACTTTGTTATTTTTCATGAACACTTCTAACTTCTAAGTGCTGTGTGGGAGGAATGTGGTAGACGGATTTCACTGAGACCTTGCCAAATTCTGGTCTTTTGGCCATCAAAGACGCATCATTTCCTCTAAAGGGGGCTATTACCATGAGCCTGCAGGTTCTGGTTTGTATTTGGAGGAGACACTATCTTCTTAAGTGAGATGTGGAAGAGGAAGTGTCACGAATTGTAAATAAGGCTCAGAGGGAACTGTTTGGCATGGAAATGGAGAAAAATTGCCTTCCCTAAACATGCTCTATCTACCCTCCTCTTTCCAATTTTGTCAGAGTCCATCCTGTTTTATTTGTTAGGTTTATTAGGAGGGAGAGTGGAGTAATCTTTTTTTTTTTTTTTTAGGAAGACCTGGCAAATAAATACCTTCTGATTAAATATTAGTGTGTTTATTCAGTGGCATATCATGCTGTTATTAGAAAAGACAACAAGATGAAACTTTAAGGTTTGATACATTTTAAGGAATTTTAAAAGTGGATGCTTCAACTTATATTTCGAAGTGAAAAGAACCAGGATTCAAAAAGTATTTATCTTAAAGCCACCCTTTATAAAGAAGGGTAACAAAAGTATACATAGGTTGCACAGATTTGATTTGGAAGAAAAGAAAAGGCAAATGAAAATAAAATAAAGCCTTACATGTGTCCATGCCTGTGCATGAAGGGTCTTTGCACTCTAAGATCTCTTCATGTGAAATCATTTTAGTACATTGTATGCTTGTTGTATTTCATAAAGTATTTCAATGGTCAACTGGCAAAGTAAAAGAGCAAATATAGTTTTACAAAAAAGCAGAAAAGGCACACTTCATCTGTGAATTTCAGAAAGAGGGGTTCTGATATACATAGAAACAATAACCCACTTCCATGTGCTCCCCAAGAACTGTCCTTTCATCCTTTCAGTTCTCAAGAAACCTCTGGGAAGGTAAAGACAAATCGTTCTGGAAGACCCTATTTAATAAAGTTAAGTGACTAACACTTGATAGCACTCTGCAGGAGAGGGGAGAAATGGGAGCAAAGAGGGAACAACTGCAGGCAGAGAGGAATCCTACTTTAATCAAACAGCATCAAGAGGAGTCGCTCACACAGTGAGCCTTGATTTTTGGTGCTGGCCCTTGGCTGCCCAGGTCTCCGTTTTCTGCCGGTTGCTCCTGGGGGAAGCCAGGATGAAAGCTGGACGCCTGGACCCCCACCGGGTCTTTGACTGAAAGCGTCCCTGTGTTTAGGGATCTGGGCAAAGAAAGACCTGAGAGCAGTCAGGTTGGGATTCCTTGTCAGACAACACAGTTTACAAAATACCTTTGTTCAGGCCACTCCACTTGTAGGACGGGTGACCCTCGTGTGGCGGCTGCTCGACAATTTTTGGCTACTTGCGACTCTCTGGGGCTGGAGAGAGGGTTTTTTTTTGCAAAAGCCGATAAAGGGATCTCAACTTGAAATGCTTTGGGGGGATAGACTAGTTACTTAAACACTTTGGAAACCACTTGGTATAAATGGAGGTGGGGTGTGTAGGCCTTTTAAAAGTATTTGGTCTCAGATGTTCAAACAGTGAGGACGTCAGGCACCGACTCTCTCAGGAATGTCTTGGAACGTCGCGATCCCTGCTTTCCTCTAAGACTCGCGTATGCCTAAACCTTCAGTCTGCTCCTGACTTCAACCTGGGCCCCAGACATGCACCTGGTGCCTGGACACCTCTTCCAAACCTGGGCCGGCTTGTCCGGGGCGCAACATTCCTTTGCTGCGCGCGCGGTTTGCGGCCAGATCCCAGTATCTCGAGTTGCTGGTGAGAGAGGAGTGGGCATGTAGTCTATAAAACTTCTAGAGTCGCTCAGAACTCTCTTAAGTGGGGCCGGAGCGGTGATGCAAACGGTAAGGCGTTTGCCGTGCGAGCTCTTGCCTAGGACGGACCGCGGTTCGATCCCCCAGCGTCCGTAGGTTCCCCTAAACCAGGAGAGATTTCTGAGCGCAGAGCCAGGAGTATTCCCTGAGCGTCACCGGGTGTGGCCCAAAACCCAAAAAGAAAAGAACTCTCCACTTGCTACATTTTTTTTTTCCTGCCCGATACAAACTTGTTGCACCCAACAATGCAAATGGAGACCACCAAACCCCGGCAGAAAGTCGCCAGAACGCGCGATGGAGCGGGCTTTGGGAAACCCAACCTGGGAGTAAATTGAGGGGGGGCAGGATCCATCCCAGGAGCAGCCCCGCCCCTCCAGGCCCCTCCCCTACTAACCCCGCCCTCCAGACCCCGCCTCCCCGCTTTTGATTTGCCCGGCCCCCCAACCCGAGCGGAGTCCCGCGACCGCGGGAGTGCTGGCGCGGTGCGGCGCTGACTTGTCCTTTTGCGCGCGGGGCATCGCAGCCGGGAGAGCATCTCCCACCGGCACCCAAGGGGAGCCCAGCTGTAGCTGCGGCCGGAGCCCGGACCCCCTAGCCCTGCGCCCTCCGGACCTTTCATCTGCGCTCTTCTTCTACGCTGGGCCAGGTGCCGGGAGGAAGAACCCGCGTCCGAGTTCTGGACCCTGGGTGCGGGATGGAGAGCAAGGCGCTGCTGGCCATTGCTTTGTGGCTCTGCGTGGAGACCCGGGCTGCCTCTGGGGGTAAGCAGCCCAAGCGTCCCAACTGGAGTATTGGACATTGCAGGGTGCGGGCGGAGAGATGGGGATGCGGAGAGGACCTGGGGGATGATAGCCTGATGCGATCTGGGCTCCTGGACGAGCCCCAAAATCTCTCAGCGAGGCGCTGTCCCTGAGATCCAGATCTGTGCGTTTGCTCAGATTCGTTTGCTCGGGTTTCCCCGACAGACCCCGTGGAACTGACAGTCTCCCGGGCGCGGATTGGGAAGGCACCCTAGGCCGGCAATCTGGGGGCGCTCCGGGAGGCGGGAACTGGCGATGAAACGCAACTAACTTTACACACCTTCCTAGTTCAAGAGCTGGCAAGAAAGTGTTGCATAGAACTGGCCAGTTCCTGGGCCTTGTCCCGCTCGCTCAGCTCTGCCCCTGCAGAGGGTTCTAATGAGGACCTAGGCAGATTTGTGGGAGGTGAGGTGCAGAGGGAGGGAAACTTTTTCTCAAACTTCGCTGCAGGGACCCTGCTCTCTGCGCAAGTGGGGGAAGCTGGCGCTTAGTTAGATCTGAGCTATGACAGATTCCTCTAAGGATCCAATAACACCTCCCTTTGCAAAGCACCTTGGTCTTTGTGGTAAATTCGTGGTCATAGGTTCACGTTTGGAAACTTATTCTGAGTTGGTACCTGTAGGGCCAGACTCTGCTCCCATTGTCATTTCAAATATCAGTTTCCTAGACTTGGAACACAAACTCTAGTCTAGAGACATTTGTTCTTTTTTTCTCTCGCTTTTCTTTCTGTCTCTGTGTGCCTCTCTCTCTCTCTCTCTCTCTCTCTCTCTCTCTCTCTCTCTCTCTCTCTCACCTTCTCTTCTTTCTTGGCCGATTTTCAAATTTCTTCTCTTGGAAGTGCAAGAAAGGGGAGAGAGGGCGGAGAAAGGGGAAAAATTAAATAAGTTAAGTAGGTGGCGGAAAATGACCTTATATCAATAGAAAAGAAAGCCATGTCTAAAAAAATACTTCATATGCAATACCAAGATTAACTGTCTATAGTGACTGAATTTTCTTAATAATGGCTTAATTCATCAGGCTTCACCCCATAGTGGATATTCAGTCGCCCTTGAGAAGACCTCTCTTTCCCCTGTAATGGGAGAGAATCAAAGGTCTGGAACATGTGGTGGTTCTGTCTCCGACAAAGGAGTGAGTTGCTTTTAAGCCTGAAACATTTCATAGTGTAGCAGTAGTGACCATAATATAATGGGGGTAGCTCTGAATATAATGATGAGGTTGTCCTTTTGGAGTGTGTGACTTGCTTAATTGGATTGGGTCATAATTGGTGCCATCAAATTCTAGAAACAGAGGCACCGTTGTTTCCAGCTCCCGCTTTGAGCTGGAAGGGTAACAGTGCACAAATTAATTAATATTGGTTATGGGATTTGCACATAGAAAGGCTTTTTATTGAGTCGTAACATATGTACTTCTTATAGTTATTTCTTTAGAACCTTCTGAAGAGAGGAATTCAAACTTGCCAGTGAAAATGAATGAAGTTTGGCAGAATGGAAAAAAAAGGACTCTTGGTGTATAGATACTAATATGGAGTTTATCATTATCGATCGTGTTGATAAATAGTGTTTTTGTTTTTGTTTGTTTTGCTTTGTTTGGGGGCACACTCGGTGGTGTTTAGGGTTTACTCCTTTTCTGCACTCAGAATTTACTCCTGGCAGATTCGAGGTACCAAGGATGTTGGTGATCGAGCCAGTTTAGGCCCCCATGGAAGGCAAAAGCCCTACTGCTGTGCTAGCATTCCAGGTCTTTTGATGAAGAGTTTAAGGTTATTCTTGCTGATGTATCTCTAGAATAGTATAACATTATCTTTGCCTCCTATGATTAAGGGACATCTCTTAAATATATTTTGGGGGCTTTTTGAGTCACATCTGGCAGTGCTCAGGGGTTACTTCTGGCTCTACATCAGGGGTCTCAAACTCTACATCAGGGGTCTCAAACTCGCGGCCCGAGGCCGTTTGTGGCCCTCTGTACAACATTTTGTGGCCCTGCCCTAGAGGAATCTTTTTTTATTTTGTTTTGTTTTAGTTGTTTGGGTCACACCCCCCCCAATGTTCAAGGCTTACTACTGACTTTGCACTCAAGGATCACCCCGACTTTGCCTCCTGCGACCCGCAGGTAAATTGAGTTTGAGACCCCTGCTCTACATTCAGAAGTTGCTCCTGGCAGGTTCGGGGACCATATGGGTCGCCAAGAATCGAACCGGTGTTTGTCCCAGGTTGGCCACATACAAGGCAAACGCCCTACCGCTGTGCTATTGCTCTGGCCCCAAATACATTTATTTTTATATAACAAACCGTGTATTGAGTACTATTCTTTAGTTTTTCTATATTGGTGGTGATTACTATTTTCTCACTTCTTCGAAGTTCTAAGTAAATGAAGCAGACTCAAACATCGACAAGTAGATGTCCAGAAGTAACCCAGAGAATCTCCCAAAGTGCTGTTTAATGCCTCAGTGTAGGTGTGGGCTTATTCTGATATGTCTTCAAATTTTAGAACTACTGCTTCGAAAGGGAGTCATTGGGAGTGAAGATTAGTTTCTGAGGTGCTATTGCTATTCATGAATTTTCAGGTTATTATTTTTAAAACATAGTAATAACAGTATGGATTAATAACACTTATTAATAAATGAATGTATAAGAACATGTGTGTTCAGTTGTTCATTTTGCCTACAGCTGTTCAATGATGTAGAGAGTCAATACATTGGCTACTTTTGCTAATACCCTTTCATATTTACTGAGACTCTCTTTGCCCAAAGATAAATGCAACTTTTTACATGTAGAAAAATCATTTGTTTTTAGCTGATGTGATTAGAAATACATTTAGGGGAGCCGGAAAAATAGCATGGAGGTAGGGCATTTGCCTTGCATGCAGAAGGATGGTGGTTCAAATCCCGGCATACCATATGGTCCCCCAAGCCTGCCAGGAGCGATTTCTGAGCACAGAGCCAGGAGTAACTTCTGAGAGCTGCTGGATGTAACCCAAAAACCACCCCCCCAAAAAAAAAAAACCCCAACTACAACAACAACAAAAATACATTTACGTTCTTTAGTAAACTTTAATGTTCACCCAGTTATCAGTCACTCTTTTGAACAAGTATTAGTTAAAATGCTACTCTGGTAGATAACATTTTTTCCCCGACTTTTTTTTTTTTAACATGCCATAGCTCTTCATATTTCATTTGCAAAGAACTAAGCTTTCTTGGTGTAGAAGTGAACTTGTTGAAATTTTTATTATTGTACTTTTAGATTTCTTGTGTTCCAAGCTTGACTGCAGGCAGAGCTTTGCTGAATCTGGAAAGATTTGCTAATTGGAATTCATGATCAATTTTAGTTTGATTTTCTAACAAAAAATTAATGTGCATAAGTTTAACATAAATATGTAATGACTTCATTGGAAAATGCTTTCTTTTTCTCATTTTCTCTCACATAGTTTTAATGTATAGTTCTTTAACAGTGATTGTTCAGTTTCCAGAGGAAAAGCTCTAGAACTTGTGAAAGGAAAAGGGAAATGAGATAAGATCATGAACACTCCCACCCTCTTTAGGGTACATAGCTGAACTATATAGAAATCAACCTAAGTAGTAATCATTAATCAGCAATTTAGTCAAATGTGTGCATCCTATGTTTTATAAGAAATGTCAGAGGGTCCTTTCCCAAGGGAATTAAATCATCAGTTGAAGGTTCATTTAGTTTCTATGTCCTATATCCTTTTGTAAGACCTTGAAGTTGGCAATGCAGGAAAACAGGAACTCCACCCTAGCTCCATGAATTGCAGTCTGTTGTGTTGGTTTATGACCATCTGCCCATTCTTCCTGTTATGACACAGCTTGTGAACTTTCCTGGGAATGGTGAAAAGTAAATTCACAGTTTTGCACAATGATTTGCTAAAGGGACCTTTTAAAATAAAGAGTGTGCATTATTTATGAAAGGTGTTTTCTGTTTGGCCCAATGCAGTGGTACTCACATTCATATATTTAATTTGTTTCTAGATTTGCCCGGTATTTCTATTGAGCCTCCTAGACTCAACATACATAAAGACATACTTACAATTATGGCTAATACAACTCTTCAGATTACTTGCAGGTAAGGATTTTTTTTTACATTCAGATTTCTTGTTGCATAACTTAATACTTGTGAGAAGAAAGCAATATTTATACTTTAGAATTACAATGATATTGCAATAATTATTTTTGAATAATGAGGTTTCTAAATTATGATTCAGCAAGACTTGCAAAGATGCCATTCATACTGCTTTATAAAGTTCTGCATAAGCATTTCATAGTTTCTAAAAAAGCAATGGGGGGTGTTAAAAGAAGTTGTATGAATAGAATTGCCTCTTCATGGAAACTTAAAATTATTGAAGAAAGGATCAATAAGGTCGCATTTGTTTGAGGTCCTCTTTTCCTTGGAATCTGGCGAAGAAATGCTGCTATAAAAGTGATATTATTTTAATTCAAGCTCATGTCCCATTAGACTTTTAGAGAGTTGTATTTACACCCTAATCTCACTTCCACTCTCCTGGTTACTTCACTCTACTCTGACCAGTATGGTTTTCTTGCCGTTTCCAGAATATTCCATTAGGCACTTGCCCCAGCTCTTCACATTTGCCGCTTCCTCTACCTAGAATATTGTTTCTTCTGGTATTCTGTTGTCCCACTTGACAAAGATCCTTCTCTGCAGGACACTGTTTTTTTTCTTTGCACATTCTAATTTTCTCTATAACCTTTATTTTCACCTTTATACAATATACTTCATTAAATTTAAAATATATTTAGCTTAGGAAAGTAGCAAGCAAAGAAGTCAACTAAGTTCAATAAACAAAAAACCAAAGAAGGCTCAACTAGCAAAAACCTTTAATGGCTTTAATAGCACCATAGTATGATACAATTTTCAACAATTTTTCTTTTATTAAACTATTTTTGATAATTCCACTTGCCATTTTGTTATAAGTAGGCAATATAAAATGATTTTATTTAATAAATAGAAAGGAGGCTGGCTTGGGGTTGAGAAATGGGACAATGGTAGAGGGAATGTCTGATTGTTATAACAGTGAATGCCTAAAACAATTGTATTATGAACAACTTTGTAAATGGTGGAGTTAAATTTTTAATAATATTAAAAAATATTTTTAGCTTTACTGAGGTTTATTATTTTTCTTGTTTGTCTTTTCTTACTAAATGGAGTTTTGTAAGAACATTGACTTTTGTCTAATTTGTTCATTGTTATATTTACAACATAGACATGTAATATGAGCTTAGTATTGTTGCATGAACGAATGCACTGCTTGTAGAAAAAAACACAGGAATCCCTGTAAAAGATTTCTGCAGTGGCACCTACAGCTTTTTGTCATTTGTAGATCCAATATGTCTGTCTTTGTTGATAGAATGCTTTGAACCTATATCATAGGAATGTATGTAAGTTTGAGCAACAAATCTTTGGCTTTTTTAAAAAAAACAGCCACATACTGTGGCATTTCACATTTATCCTTCCCTGGAATTTTTCAGTGGGCAGAGGGATTTGAATTGGCTTTGGCCCAACAATCAGAGTGGTTCTGAGCAAAGAGTGGAAGTAACCGAGTGCAATGATAATGTCTTTTGTAAAACACTTGTGATTCCAAAAGTGATTGGAAATGATACTGGAGCCTACAAGTGCTCTTATCAGGACATCGATGCCTCCTCAGTCATCTATGTCTACGTTCAAGGTAAGTTGTTAAATAGAATTCATTTCCCATGTTGATTTATCATTTATAAAAACAATAGGCACAAAGAGAGTCAAGTACAACAAAAGGCTCACTTTTTAAAGCTGTTTGCCAACAGGAATATACAAAATTCTCTCTCAAGGTTTCTTCTGAGAAGCCGAATCATTGATTTGTTCTGGAGCTTGGTAACTTCTTTTCTGTCCAGTAGTTTGGTTCTGATCTTTGTTACTCAGGGAAATCTGTGTTCATAATTGTCCAGGGAATGTTATAGAAGCCATCTGATGTTTGAGGAAAAAAATCTGAAGTTTTGAAAAGGAAAATTCAAGAATTGAGTTGTAAGAGGTTTTTCTGGCCAGGTAGGTTATCTGCATCAAAGCAGGAAATTTTCCCAAGAGTGCATAGGGGATTCATCCAAGGTCTCCAGTGTGTTTTTCTCTATTGGAACTTTTCTTTTCCACTTACACTTTACAAAAACAATTGCCATACTTTGGTGTTAATGAAGATACTGTCTTATAGAGCTTTCAAGTACAACTTTTTGGGGCTGGAAAAAATAGTACAGTGAGGAAGTCTTGCATGTGGCCAACCTGTATTCAATCCCCTGTATTCCTTCCATCTGTTTCCCAAAGGTTTTCAGGAGTGATTTCTGAATGTAGAGCAAGGGGTAATCCTTGAACATTGCTGGATGTGAACCCAAAGCAAAAAACAAACAATAGCTTTTCTTTGTTTTGTATGGTTTGAACTCGTGGATAGCATTCCATATCTTTCAGTTTGCAATTTGGAATCAACACCTTGGAGGCTAATTTAGAATTTCTGTAGGAAAAAGAATACACTTTACATATAATTATTATTTATAAAATAAGTTGTTCTTTTACATTTCAAAAAATTGCTTTTGCTTTTCCTATGGATAACCTGAGTTGACTCATAAGATACCTATAATTTGGGCAAATGTAAGTCTTGTGTAATTTTGCTTGAATTCATAAAATACTTCTCTTTTCAGGAAAGATACTTTCTAGATATTTTAGAACTTCTTAGATATTTTATTTCTTCCTTTATATTCTTCATGATGTCCTAGAGATTTAAGGCAGGTGAAGATGGCTTTTTTTCAGAAGCATTTGTTATAGAAAAGGAATTATGGAAAAGTGGAGAACATATCAAAATAACGTGTGCTGGGATGTGACTCAATTAAAACATATGCCTTGCATGTGTGCGGCCCTAGGCACTATCCCTGGTACTGAGTTTTTTGAACACAACTGTGTGACACACACCACCCCCCACCCCCTCCTTTTCCACCAATACCAACAACGTCAGCAGTAACATAGGACATTCCTGGATTCTCTATAACCTGAGAATTAACGTTCCTCAGAGTTATCTCAATTTCATGATTGAATTCTGCACCCTCCTCCCCTCTACAGAATTTGAAAGAGACAGGGCTTATATCTTTGAGAATTTCTGCCTGCTTTTGATCTGGCTGTCTTGAGAGATCAGGCTTTCTTAGAAGATTGCAAGGATTTCCTGCTTTTGGTTTGTCTGGAAACACTACAAGATGAACTCTCCCAGAATATTTCAGTATTTCCTTCTCCCCAAGTCAGGAAACCTGGAGACACACGAAAATCCACATCATGAGTTACAGTAAATATTTTATTTAGAGAGGATGGGTGGTTGTTTGGGGTTTCTTTTGTTTATTTCCTTTTGGGGGGGATACCAAAATAGAACTGATTTACTGAAAAGTTTTAGTTTTCTTCAAGAGCTACCCAAGGCCTTCTCTGTAACTAAGATATAGAATATTTTATAGCATCTGGATACAAGATAGGCAATATTAAGAAGTAGCTATCACTAATACTATGTAGTTACTACACACCATTAGATATCACATTTTGCTTCTTGTCTAAGCCTAGTGTTCTAGGAATTGAGCTGTGTAAGATTATGGTCATAAAGTTTAACAATGGGAAAGAAAATATTGGAGCATTCCCCAGGGATAGTCCTTTAATTCCCCCACTCCTCTAGTCTCCACCTTACTTCCTTAGTCTGATGACCCTGTTACCTCCAGCAATGGATGGAGCCAGGAAATAGGTCGTGGCCTTGTAAGATAATGGCTGTGGCATGTGGGGAACTGGGTTGATGATCTTTTTTTGTGCTTTCCAGCTGGGAAGGAAATCAAACTTCTGCTGTTGCAGGGAATAAGTTGCTTTTTTCCCTTTTGGTTTAATTAACTCCTTCTTCACTTTCACCAACCATTTAAAGAGTTCTGAAAACACTTAGGTGTGTTGGGCCAACAGTATAAGCTGTTATCTCTTTGAGATTTCTACCATAACTTCACACTACATCAACTCTATTTCTGGGGAGTTTCTTTGAATGACATGAGAAATCTCTTCTCATTGTGGCAACATTAAAATATCTTTTCTTCTTCTTCTCACTTTTGATATATTGGTTTTCAATTTTTTTTTATCACAAAGGAAGGCATTAATGACTACTGAATTGTAAAAGAAATGTAAAGCAATTAACATTGCTTTATATAGACTACTATATTTACTCTATAATCTTAAAATATCTGCACAAAGTTACATTGGTCACTGAATTAAAAAATTAATTTCTTGTTTATTTTAATTTTTGTATTGAGGTGATGTTGGTTTACAAAACTGTTTTAAGGTCATGAGATTATTACTCTCTTCCTGCTACCAAAGTGTCAATGTTCTTCTTGAGTGGGTCCATTGCACCAACTCAATGCTTCAACTTATTGTGCTGTTTATTAGGAAGAGTCTTTGTAATCTGGTGATTGATTTTAGGCCACTTTCATTTTTGATTTGTGAAATTTCTTAAAATATAAAATAGTAGGTATATAATAAAGCATACCATTTTAATTTTATATTATTAATTTGTTAATTTTTGTACCTCATGTGACCGTGTTCAGAACTTCTTCCTAGTTTTTTGCTCAATGATCACTCCTTGCAAAACTTGGGAGACCATGTTGTAGATCGAACCAGGGTAGGCTGTATGCAGGGAAAGCACCTTCCCCGCTGTATTATCTCTTCAGGCCTGAATTTTAAACTTACACTAAACATCATATAAATAGGTATATATAGTACACATGAAAATATATATGATAAGTAAAGACATTTGCTCCTTCATTTTAAAATGAAATTATAATGATAAATTTGGTTAAATCATATACACAACACTCACACATGCACACACACAACACACACTGTCCTGTAGCCTTTCAGTGTGGAGACAAATATCCATCTTTTAATAAACTAGCCCATATATGAATTCCTTTATGTATTGAAATGTCATTTCCTCTCTTTTACTTGAATGATTCATGTTTATGAACCTGAATGAGGACTAACCTTTCTAGTAAATGCTATCACAACTAATGAGATTAAATTTCTTCTAGATTACAGGTCTCCATTTATTACTTCTGTTAGTGACCAGCATGAAGTTGTATACATCACGGAGAACAAAAACAAAACTGTGGTGATTCCATGTCTTGGGTCCATTTCAGACCTCAACGTGTCACTTTGTGCAGTAAGTTACAATTTATGCTTTTATTGGATAGCTTATTTATAAAATAATGTCAGCAATGGGTTATTAGACAAGGCAAAAATGATAATAAATAAAGCAAACTTGTACTTTTGAAAATAAGATTGGTTCTTTAAATTTTTTTGTTTTTGTATTTTGGGCCATATGCTGCCATTATTCAGGTTTTGCTCATTGCTCTGCAGTTGGGTGTCACTCCTGGTGGGGCTCAGGAGATCATAAGGGGTACTGGAAATTTAACCTATGTCAGCATGTGCAAGACATTTCCCTGCCCACTCTACTATTTCTCCACTTAACCTTGTTCATTAAACTTACCCACTACCCACCCCCTACTCCTTTCCCTCTGGTAACCACAATTAATATTTTTGTTGTTGTTGTATCTGGGATCAATTTCAGATCACCTGCCTGCAAAGCATGTAATTTTTCATTGAGCCACTCATCTCTGGTCCTACTAACAATATCAATTTGGTCTTATAACCTAACAGATTATCTTCATTAATTTAGGTTATTTTTTGCTTGATTGTTTCTATACATACTATTTATGATGAAATGATATATTCTTTGTTTTCCTACATCTAACTTGATTCACTAATGATGTTCTTCAGGTACATCTGGAACTTAAGTCCTGTAATTGCAGTATTTTATTTGATAAAAAAATTATTATTAATAGCTGAGTATTATTCCATGGTGTATACATACATATATACATAGGGCATATATGGCATCATCTTTAGTCAGGATAAATTTTTCAGTGATCATCTGACATGATTTTCACTTTTGGAATTAACTTGATTAATATTTTATATTTCTTTTTGTTATCCAGAGGTATCCAGAAAAGAGGTTTGTTCCTGATGGTAACAGAATTTTCTGGGACAGCAAGAAGGGCTTTATTATTCCGAGTTACATGATCAGCTATGCTGGCATGGTCTTCTGTGAAGCAAAAATTAATGATGAAACTTACCAGTCTATTATATATATAATTGTGGTGATAGGTAAGAGAACTGTTTCTTTTCCTCTCAGTATCAAACAAGAGTTATTAACTCCCTGTATTAAGATGTTGGAGGTTGGGGCCAGTGAGGTGGTGCTAGAGGTAAGATGTCTGCCTTGCAAGCGCTAGCCAAGGAAGGACCACGGTTCGATCACCCGGCGTTCCATATGGTCCTCCCAAGCCAGGGGCAATTTCTGAGTGCTTAGCCAGGAGTAACCCCTGAGTATCAAAATGGGTGTGGCCGAAAAAAAAAGATGTTGGAGGTTATGGTGGAAGGTGAAGACAAGGATTTCAAAATTAAGGTCTCAAGATAATGGTGTTGGACAATTTATTCCATTTATTCTCTGTGGCAATCAAGCTTTTTCTTTTTCTGCCATCAACACAGTGAAAGAGAATATTATTACATGAGCATATTTTGTAGAAAACATTGCTTGGCGTAGCGTCTTTTTAATTACATTGATTTTAGAAAAGGTTTGGCAATTTACTAAAGATGGCCTAATTAACAGTTGACTATTTAAATGTTACTGCTTTTCTATTCTCTTCTACAACAAATTTGAGATTCCTGCATGTTGCTTGGTAAATCTAGATAGGATATTCTCCAGGGGCAGTTACCAGGTACTGGTGAGCTTTTTTGAGGTAAAAAAAAATTTTCATAATCTGAAATTGCATCTTTCTTAAAGAAAATTGGACAAAGATATAGATTTGTTTTCTCTCTCACATTCCGATATTTCAATTTTTCTTGCTCTAGGCTACAAGATTTATGATGTGAACCTGAGTCCCCCCCATGGAGTTGAGCTCTCTGTTGGAGAGAAGCTTGTCTTAAACTGTACAGCAAGAACGGAACTCAATGTGGGGATTAATTTCCACTGGGAATATCCTTCTTTGAAGGTAACACTAACAATCACAACAGACCTCTTAAGTATTTTGATAATAAAACTCAATGGAGTTTGCTGGAGAGAGTCTTCTTGAGTAGATAAAATGCAAAAACCTACAAACAAAAATACACATGCACACACATGCAGAAAGTATCAGAACCTATAATACCTGTGAAAAATTATGTGATATATAGAACTATGACTCTCCTTACTATAATCAGCTGTACAGATTTGTTCTATAATGGATTCCAACTTTCCAAGTTGCATTATTTTTTTGTTCTCTAAAAGACTTTAAATCTATTTTACTTATGAAAAGATTTCTTTTCAAGTGGTATGCACTTCTTTTGCATTTTTGTTGTTGTTATTATTGTTTTTGGGGGCACACTGCAGTCTTAGAGGTCACTCCTGGCAGGGCTGGGGAACTATTTGTGTTAATGGGGATTGAACCAAGGTTGTCTGTGTGCCAGGAAATTATAATTATACTGCTTGTGTTTTTTAGGTCCTATTTATTTTATTCTTGCTCCCTGACAATTAAAACATAGTAATTTAGT
Source organism: Suncus etruscus (assembly GCF_024139225.1). Taxonomy (NCBI): domain Eukaryota; kingdom Metazoa; phylum Chordata; class Mammalia; order Eulipotyphla; family Soricidae; genus Suncus; species Suncus etruscus. Next base: position 45,778,595 of record NC_064863.1, on the reverse strand, counting down.
GGTTGGGTTGACTTCTCTCAAAACCAAATATGCTTGTTGTATGCATATGTTAATAGCTCTGAGGGCCCTATTATGAGCATGGAATAGTATTCACTGAGGGCTAAGATGAGTTTGAGATTTTGTGAAAGTTTTTTGGTCATGTAAAGCAGGACTTTTTGGAAGTTCTGAAAATTCTTTTTCAGCATCAGCATAAGAAATTTGTGAACCGGGACCTAAAAATCCAGTCTGAAAATGAGATGAAGAAATTTTTGAGTAGCCTCACCATAGATGGTGTGACTCGGAGTGACCAAGGATGGTATACCTGTAAAGCTTTTAGTGGACTGATGACAAAGAAGAACAGCACATATGTCAGAATCTATGGTAAGTTAAGATACCTTTGGGAATTATGCTGTATCTTGAAAATTAATATAATTTAAATTTAGCTCAAATTGTGATCCCTGTCACCAATATATGGAAAAAGTTTTTGGAAACTCTGATGAGGGAGGCCCATGAGCTAGATATTCAAAGTAAAGTTAGAATATTTAAGAGGTGAAGACAGGGCTCAGATCCCAACTTTCATAATGAGATGAACTTATATAAGTTTTCACTAAATATTAGGTTTTTGTCATAGTTGTTATGATGAGTAGGATAATAAGCAGCATGTTATTATCTTTAAAAGTTCTTTAATTTCCTTTTATTGCAAGGCAGTTTTTAATTTTGGGAAATCTCATTTTAATTACTTTCTATGGGGCTTTTGCAAAATCACTTAATTACTTATTTATTCCTTTTTACTTTCATAAACGTTTGTTAGATTAGATAGTTATGTGTGACATAAAGGCCCTGGTGAGTGTGGATTGTTTAAAGTAGGAATTCGTAAAAAGATTTGAAGCAGAGAGAGATATGTTCTGTGTAGGCTCTTCCAGATTTTTTAATGTTTCTCATACTTTAAGGAACTAAAGGCAAAAGAGGGGAGACCAGTTAGGAATTGTAGCAATCCAAGTAAGAGATGACATATGGCTTGGGCAAGGGTGGTAGAGATAGTGACTATGAAAAATGGACCTAGTTCTAGATCTATATTTGAATATCAAGTTGGTGGAAATTTTCTGAAAGATTCATTGGCCAAGAGTATGAGAAAAATATGCAAAATGATTTGAGCTTTTGAGGAGGCAAGTGAGCAAAAGGTCATGCTATTTTTTGAGATAGGGAAGATTTATATAGGAGTAAGATCTTGGGTACATAGTGAAATGGTAATTATATAAAGCTATAACTCAGAGAAGTCAATGAGAAAATAAAATTTTAAGAGGGCTATAAAGAGTATTCTAAGCCTAATATTAGCAATATATGGATAAACGTAAACAGTTTTGAGCACTGATGACACATAGGGATTATTTTAAAGTGCCTTGAGAGCAGAGAAGGAGGAGTATTCAGAATTTAGAGAAAGTAGAACTTAAGCAAAACTTTATAGATGGGCAAGTGCATGGACTGAGACTTGAGCAATCGGCCAGTTTTCAGAATGCTCTTGGGCATAGAGGAAAGCAAGCACAAAGCCTGCAGGTAAGGCAGAAGTAGGAATGTATATAAGGAATTTCTCATTACACCATGCAGGCAACCAAAGTCTGACTCTTCATTTGAAAGAAAAAACAAAACCAGATGTCCACTTACAATAAGCTGGCATTTAGAGGAGTAATTCATTTTATTTCCTTCTAGAAAAGCCCTTTGTTGCTTTTGGTAGTGGCATGGAATCATTGGTGGAAGCCACACTGGGAGAGCGAGTGAGAATCCCCGTGAAGTATCTGGGCTACCCTCCTCCAGAAATAAAATGGTAATGTTGAAATAAACGCAAAGCTTTGTTTCATATGATGGCCGGCTCCTAGATTGTACTAATTCCCTGGATTTTCTTTCATAGGTATAAAAATGGAAGACCTATCGAATCCAATCACACAATTAAAGTGGGGCATGTGCTAACTATTATGGAAGTGAGTGAAAAAGATATGGGAAATTACACAGTTGTCCTTACCAATCCCATTTCCAAGGAGAAACAGAGTCACAGGCTATCTCTTTTTGTCAATGGTGAGTTTACTGGGTTTTTCTTCTTCGTTAAAGATTCATTCAAAAAAGTATAATTACATGGGGGCAGGAGAGATAGCACAGGAGTGATTTCCAAGCACAGAGCCAGGAGTAACCACTGAGTGCTGCCGGGTGCTGGGTGTGGCCCCCAAAAACAAACCAAAGGTATAATTACATCTTCCTTTCCTTTGAATAATTATGCTCACTATTCCATTGTCCCCTGATGCTTCACGCCCTTCCTGAGTAAGCTCCAATGTATAAAAAGTGAGCTAGGGATAGAAATGATGGTACTGGGGCCAGAGCGATAGTGCAGCGGTGGGGCATTTGCCTTGTATGCTGCTGACCCCGGATGGACCTGGGTTCGATCCCCTGCTTCCCATATGGTCCCCAAGCCAGAAGCGATTTATGAGCACATAGCCAGGAGTAACCACTGAGCGTCACCGGGTGTGGCCCAAAAATCAAAACAAGAAAGAAATGATAGTACAGTGGGTAGGTACACTTAAAAGAATATCTGTCTTGCATGCAGCTAACCTGAATTTGACCTCTTGCATGCCATATGGTCCTCTGGGCCCATCAGGAATGATTCCTGAATGTAGAGCCAGGAGTAAGCCCTGAGTACAGCTATTTGTAACCAAAAAGCAAACAAACAAGGATTCAGAATAGCAGCATTCAGTGAGGTATAGAACAGTGTGCTCTGGACATGTTTGCTTAATAGATCAGGTAAGTGAGCTATTTGGTGCAATTTTTAGAATAAGAAAGATCACGGATGACTAAATACAGTGAAATAAGAATTTCTGCAGAAGCAGTGGTCAGACTTCACTCCTGTCTTTGTCTTTGCTCCTGTCTCAGTGAACTACGCATGTGGCCTGCACATGCTGAAAACTCTTCTTAAATATTGTTGGAAGCTCTTAGTGTGATCTTATAGTGGCTGAATCAGTGGCATAAGGACAGATTCCAACTCAGAAGGCATTTGCAAGATGACACTGTTGACTTCATAGGAAGCTTTCTTTAATTTTCTTTAAAGCAGAGATGTAGCATTAGACCCTGAGATGGTCATGAAGAAACATGAAGTTTCTGTTCTAAGGATCATTTGAACATTCTGTTCCTTACCTAAAACATAGGGCTAAGTGCCTGAACAGAGTGAGGGAAAGGATGCTACAGTCAAGTAAGTGAGGAAGAGCTAATTAGAAAGGTCTTTTATTGCAGGGCTTCACAGGATATATAACATGCTGATGTATATTACAAACTTCTAGCAAGAGAGACAGGAAGTATTCAAGATTTAACCAACTTATTTTGATGAGAGTATATCATCCTCTCTCACTTCTTTCACTCCGTAATAAGTTTATGGGTGTCTTGATTCAAACAGAATTGGGTGACTCCTTTGTTGTGATTCTTAATGGTGCAGACTGACTCAGCTTTCTCATACTTCAAGACCTTTCTCCTGACATCAGATTCTATTCCTTATGTCCTGCCACCACTCTGAGTATCTGCTGATTTTGGTTTCTTTTCTTTGCTGGGAAACAAGCTTCAGGGAGAACAAGTTCTAGAAAGGTCATGTACAAGTCACTCAACAATAGGATATGGGGAGGCAAGAGAAGCTGGGAAGCTGATAAGTAGGGTGGGAGGTGGAAATGCCTAGTCATAATGGATAGCAATAACTTGCATCCCATCTCACTGATCTATGAAGTCACTATTTGTTGTATCCTAGAAGTTACTGTTTTATAAAATAGAGAAAAAAGACCATGAGTTTTGAAAGTGTAACCTGAACCTTTAGGATGATAATGAAGAAAATAGTTCCATATTAATGACTTTGAAACTAAAAAATTTAGAAAAGGAATAGGATGGAGAAAGGAAAATAAAGGAAAAGGGAGAGGGTTAAGAGAAGAAGGAAAGGGAAGAAAGAGGGAGAAGTAGTGGATGAGCTCTGAAAAGGTCATTTATGTTTCTATGATTCCTTTTGCTCCTGTGTAAAAGGAAAACAATCTGATACTGAGGATCAATGGATGTGAAGGACTTGAGACAGCAGCATGTCATAAATTCTTTAATGATGTCATTATAACCATTTTCTTCCTTTATTGCTCTTAACTGTTGAAGGATGACAGACAGGAAAGTTGTTTCTGTAACAAATAGGAGTGAATTTATATATCTTTTGTCCCTTGGCCATCAGCTTTAGGAAGTACAAGGTTCAAGTTTCCAGCAACTAATGCCTACACATCTCTAAACAGACTAGACATCATTTTCTTTTTTGAAGAATATCTAGTCTTAGAAAAGACCTGAGTTAAGTATCACCACCTTGATGATGTCATTAACAAACATTTTCTTCCTTTCTTGCTTTGATGGACCAGGAACAAGAAATATATAGTACAGCAGTTATGGCATTTGCCTTACACATGGGTGTGAACCCTGAAAACCCATATTGTCCCCAAATCCCACTTCACCAGTAGAAATCCCTGAGTGCAGATTAGAAGTAAGCCCTGAGCAAAAGGTTCCCAAACAAACAAACAAACAAAAAAACCAACCAAAAGCTAGAGACTTATTTAAAAGGTGTTTTCTTATTCCCAGTCCCACCCCAGATTGGTGAGAAATCTCTGATATCTCCCGTGGACTCCTACCAGTATGGCACCACCCAGACACTAACGTGCACAGTCTATGCTGTTCCTCCCCCACAATACATCCATTGGTATTGGCAACTGGAGGAAGAATGTACCTACAAACCCACGTGAGTAGGCCACAGCTTCTCATTCCCTGTCATTTAGCTTTTCATAAACATTTATTTATGATGTAACCCCTTTCTAAGCCAATGTGGCTCTTCCTAAGTAGCTATCATTCCAGAAATATTCTTAATTTACCCTACTATTTCTAGTTCTTTTTTTTCAGATAATATACATAATTTATATAAGTATTATATAGATGCATATAGATTTCGAGAACTATATAAATAGAAATCATATAATTAATGTAATTTCAACATCATAATCATTAATCATATTAATTATGAAATTAATATAATTTCAAAGTAAGTTTAAATATTTTATTTGATTGTTTTATCATTAATATGATATTAATAAATTGATATGGCTACAAAAATATATCTGTATGAATATAATATAAATTCATATGTATTTTGATAAATGTATAAAGATGCTGAGAAATAATTTTTCATATTTCAATTTCTCATTTCCAGATTCTATATTTAAAGTAGAATATTTTTTGTACTATTTTTCCCTTGTAAATAGTTAATTTAAGTCTTTTTTTTTTACTTTCTTTCTATTTCTAGTTCTTGTTTGAGGAGATGTCTGTCCTTGGACATCCTGCTTTGAAATTAACTAGTCCTCTCTGCAGACAACTTTCTAGATACTTCTCCAAGTGCAATCTCTTAGTTTAGCTTGTGTGACCAATCTTTAGTTTTTTCTCCTTCCCATTGCTGTGTCTCCTACCCCATATCTCTATCAGTGACAAAGTTTATCTCAGAGAAAATGCTAATGAGAGAGAGACAGAGAGAGAGATAGAAAGAGAGACAGAAAGAGAGGGAGAGAGAAAGAGAAAGGAGAGAGAGAGAAATAAGAGAGAAATAAGAGAGAGACCTAGACCTAGTGGTGGCCCTAGGAATCTTTGTCCCAGCTTATCAGGTTCTAACACAAGTCCAGACATCCTTAGGAAAAACAACAACAACCCACCCACCACCACCCTTAGCAGTTCACTTCCTGTTGTTGTTTTGAAAATGGCCACAACTAGTTTCTTCCTCAGATACTGACCATTTCCTATAAAAAGGCCACAGTCCCAGAGAGATTAAGAAATCCAAATGGCTTCTTAGCTTCCTTGCTTTCCTTTGAGGTAAATTAACTTGAATTGTCTTCTTGATTCAATTTATGAATGGAGATTTGTTCCCAGAAAAACTGTTTCCCTTCTGTATCCTGAATGGATCTACCTACAACCTTTTCCTCCAGTGTTGAGTACTATTTTTAATTGACGCTAAGTGTTATAACATGTCGGGCACATTGACAATTAAGTCTAAGAATGTTATATTCCTGGGGCCGGAGAGATAGCATGGAGGTAAGGCGTTTGCTTTTTATGCAGGAGGTCATCGGTTTGAATCCCGGTTGAATCCCGGTGTCCCATATGGTCCCCCGTGCCTGCCAGGAGCAATTTCTGAGCCTGGAGCCAGGAATAACCCCTGAGCACTGCCCGGTGTGACCCAACACACACACACACACACACACACACACACGAATGTTATATTTCAAGTCTCACTCCTGACCGTACTGATATTTGAATTAAAGAAAAATTAAATCATAAGATGATCTGTTTTTTCTTTTATAATAGCCAAGGCCTCCCAACAACAAACTCATATACTTGCAAAGCGTGGAGAAATGTAGAGGATTTTCAAGGAGGAAATAAAATTGAAGTCAACAAAAATCAATTTGCCCTTATTGAAGGAAAAAACAAAGTGAGTTTAAAATTCTTTTTTTGAGAATTTCTCTCATGGAAGCATAGAATGATGGACTGAAAACATGACTCAGTGATATTTGAGTATTAGAAACCAATAAATATATTGAAAGGCAAATTGCTTGCTGGGGCCAGAGAGATAGCATGGAGGTAAGGCGTTTGTCTTGCATTCGACAGGGCATCCCATATGGTCCCCTGAGTCTGGCAGGAGTGATTTCTGAGCATAGAGCCAGGAGTAACCCCTGAGCGCTGCTGGGTGTGACCCAAAAACCAAAAAAAAAAAAAGAAAAAAAAAAGCAAGTTGCTAATAAATTAAATGGTTGAAAATACAACCTAGTGTTAACTTATTAGAGAAAATTGAAACACCCATTCCACTAAATCTGTACATGCAGTGTAAGATAATTCTCATGTCAGAAACAGGAAAATGAGAAAAGGTAGATAACGCATCAAAGCACAGCACTTCTTGCCTGATTTCTAGAATTCATTTTATATAATATATGAGCAACACATGTATTATAATTATTATCATGACATGAATTTGAGAGTGGTCAGCGTGATTATATGGTATGGTTCTGAGAGTGGCCCATGCATTAGTGTGAGTGGAGGAAACAAATTGTGGTGGTTGAGGACCATCTGTGCTAGATTCATCTTAGTGTGTGGGCATCCACCTAGTCTCCATTGCTGACAGCCTGGATTATTTTTTCCCACAGACTGTTAGTACCCTTGTTATACAGGCAGCAAATGTGTCTGCTCTGTACAAATGTGAAGCTGTCAACAAAGCCGGCAGTGGAGAAAGAGTCATCTCTTTTCATGTGACCAGTAAGTATTTCTCTCGGGGTGGACCGAATCCCTTGGCAACTGGATGTTGAGTTGCTTACTCTTTTTTAGTTCTTGCCATTCCTAGGGTGGTGTGGGGTTGAGGAAGAAGAATTGAATCAGTAATTGATGGCTTTTGTTCCCAAATGAAAATGCTCAGCTAGCACCTGGATTTTGATGAAGTCAATTCCTCTCACTTCACTGACAGAAGAATGGTTTCAGACATGTTTTTTTAGCCACCAACCTCACCTCAAACTTATGTCTCTGTTATGTGTCCATTTCATTGGGATGTAGTCATTATGGTTGAACTTGGTTCCCAACAGTTGGCAAAGTTGGCTTCTCAGGAGACAGTTGTAATGACATAGGAGCATGCCCTCCCCATGCTGCTAACTGTATCTACTCATCCTGATTTTAGGCCTGTGTTTTAGCAGCCTGGATTAGAAAAAATATTTTGTCCAGGGCTAATTCACTGTGAAAAAAATATAGCTTTCATGTAATTGAGTGTTATGGATTAATGAAGAACCCATTTTAAAATTCAGTGTGGTAATTACCTGCATTGGATATTTTGAGGTTTATTTTAACTGTAAAAATCATGATTAGAATTCCATGTGGAAATTTGAAAATTATTAAATAATACTTTGGTATAAAAATTGATTTGGGGATGTATATAATTCGGTTTGGTTGAGATTACTGGTATCTCACATCTGCTAACCATGAGTTTTATATCTTAGGGGGCCCAGAAATTACTTTACAACCTGATACCCAGCCAACTGAACTGGAGAGCATGTCTTTGTGGTGCACAGTGGACAGAACTACGTTTGAGCATCTCATGTGGTATAAGCTAGATCCGAAGGTTCCTGTTCATTCAGGAGAATTGCCCACACCTGCCTGCAAGAACTTGGATGCTCATTGGAAAATGAATGCCACGCTCTTCTCCAATAGCACAAATGACATTTTGATCATGGAGTTCCAGAACACGTCTCTGCAAGATCAAGGAAACTATGTCTGCTTTGCTCAGGACAAAAAGACCAAGAAAAGACACTGTGTGATCAAACAGCTCACAGTTCTAGGTAGGGAGGTAACTCATGCAGACACAGTTGGAATGTCTTTAATGCAATATTTTCAGATACGCAGGGAGATTACTATAATCTAGGGGCTTATGAAGTGAACTGGTGTGTGCTTATCTTATTCAGAGAAGACTCCTGAGGCACATGAAACAAGTACTGGTTTAAAGAACTGGTTTAATACATCAAGCGATGTATTAAGAAGAAATAAAACAGGTTTTTTTAACCCTCATGTTGGAATAATTCACTAGTAGTCTTAAGGAATTAGTCTGCGTTGGAGGAATTTCTGCTTCAATATACACATGTCTGTGGAATATCTCTGAGCTAGGTGGCTGCCAGCAGTTCATGGTGGTGCATGGTAGCCAGGACAGTACAGATTACCACTGGGTAATGAGAACACAGTAAGATCTCTGTGTCTATGAGGACAGGAATTGGTTTTTGTCTTATGCCTTGCTAAACTCTGACCATAAAATATGATAGCACATAGTAGGTGATTAATAAGGTAGCTGCAGGATGGAAAATGTAAACCTGTTTTTTTTATGACCTAAGAACCCATGGATGGGGTACCATAGTGAATAACTTTTTCTCTGGATTAATGTTGTCCAGCTATAGTTCAGAGACAAAGATATGATTATTTTAGTGTGCTATCACTCATCTATCCTTGTACCAGATGCAAAAGCTGTACAGACAAGGGTTCTTTTCTTGGGAAATCAGTCAAAGAGTGTAGCTTCTTTCTGAGCTCTATTCCTCTGTTTTTTAATTGTTTACTGTTCATCTCCAGTTCCTAAGGACTCCAGGTATTCTCTGTTTTCTGTTGTTGTTGTTGTTGTTGCTGTTATGAGTGTTTCTCTTCATTTGCTCCAGTAAACTAATCTCTATATCAAAGCATTAAAGGAATATATTCTTCAATATTTTAGTGTGTTTTTAAGAGTTCTTGTCAAATGGACACTAGGCTAACGTTTGCTGAAGTTAAAACTCAGGTATCAAAATAATAAAATTTTGGGATGAAATAATCCCTAGGTTCCCTCAAATAACACTATGTTATCTGACCATTTTTTATTCTTCACCTTAGCAGCTGATCTGGTTTAAACCAGTATAAGAATTCAGAAAGAGCTATTTCCTATGCTTAGGAACTATGTGCTTATCATGAACTGGTTACCTGCCCAAAGGAGTTCTAAATTGTTTTCCAAAATTTGTCCTTAGAAATGGACTAACTAGAATCCAGTTCATTTGCTTAAAATACCATTGAGGTTCACCGTTGAGCTAATCCTGTTTTGCTTAATGTGAAATGGATCTTTTCAGCAGGTTTCATGTTGATAGTCATTTGATTTGGATGAGATCATTGCACAGCACTTTATAGGAAGAGGGTAATACTGAAACTATGCTATAGATTTGAGCAAATGTCAGCTGGCTTCTATGTTCTTAAATTTATGACTTTCTTTAGGAGATTGTTATTCTGCATTTGTTTTAATAGAAAAAGCTTGTACCTGGTCTTTTAAGTTCTCCCTATTTTATGAATTTTTTAAATCTATTTAGTTAAAGGGACTTAGACAATTTGTTTAACCCCCTAAATCACATACATTACATCTCTATAATAAAAATAACACTTTCTTTCTGACTCTCATAAAATTGTAGTGAGCCACAGAAATAGCACAATGAGGTGTTTTAAGAGCTAAATAAGTACAAAATTTTCTTTGTTAGTTAATTTATACTGAAGTTTTGCACTTGGAGATAAACATAGCAGTCTTCTAAGGAGTGTCTGGCCTAAACTTTAATGGCAGGAGCTGTGTCTGATTAGAGGAAAAATCCATAAATGTGAACAGCTTGTTTTTTGTGATGTTGTCATCTTGAATCACTCATGTGATTGTTCAAGAGATACAGGAATCCATCTTAAATATATGGCTCATGTATTTCATTTAGCTTTACTCAATTGAAATGTTATCAAACTGTGAATTTTTAGTTTAGTAAATTGAAAGTTCTAGTAAGTTTTGACAAAATAACCTTTTACTAATGCCACTTTAAAAGTTGGGATTAAAAGTGCCATGAATTGTTTTTTGTGTGCACAGAGCGCATGGCACCCATGATCACGGGAAATCTAGAGAATCAGACAACAAGCATTGGTGAAACCATTGAAGTCTCCTGCACAGCATCTGGGAATCCCTCTCCACAGATTACATGGTTTAAAGATAATGAAACCCTTGTAGAAGACTCAGGTGAGCAGAACATTTGTTATATTTTGATTGTAGAAATTTCCTGAGATATTTATCTGAAAAGTCCTATTTCTTCATGTTTTGTTTTAAGTGGAAAAAAATAAAACAACACTTGCGTTTATGATCTGGCTCTTTTCATAGAATTAATAAGTCAAAAATTTTAGAGCCTTATGAGATCCTCATACCCATTATGCCCCAAAAGGGCATAAAGAAGCACCCCTCAATGATATTGTAGTTAGATAATAACCCAAGATAAAGGGAAGATTAACTAATTAATTTAAAATTTTGCTTTATAATCATACTCAGTAGTGCCTAGGAGACACTCCTGACTGTGCTTGGAGATCCATATGTGGTGCTGTGGATTGAACCAGGTTGGCTACATGAAGGGCAGGCGCCTTACCTGCTGTATTATCTTTCTGTCCTTTCTGAAGGCAGTAGTTATAGTTAAAATTTGTTTCTGAAAAACTCTACCAGACCACATCATAAGTAATAATAATCATTTCTCTCCTCTCATAGGCATAGTACTAAAAGATGGCAACCGGAATCTGACTATCCGCCGTGTGAGGAAGGAGGATGAAGGTCTCTACACCTGTCAGGCATGCAGTGTTCTTGGGTGTGCAAAAGTGGAGGCCTTTTTCATAATAGAAGGTCAGTGGTTATTCATCAGGGCAATCTTTGAAAAACAGCAAATATCTTAAATATGCTCATATACCTTGGTTGGGTTATAGGTAGTTTTATAAAAATTAATATATATTAACAGTTAAAGAAACAGTTAAAGTTTAAACAATTAAAGAAAGAACAATTAAAGTTATATGAGTTCTGCTTGCATCACATTTATTGTCTCTCCTGTTTTCATTTTAGAGTGATCTTGGCAGTCTGACTAAATTATCTCCTTTCTCAGGTTATTTCATTTGAATGACACTTAACTTTTTATGAAAATGTTGCCTCTATGTTTGCTTGGAAAAATATTAGAATTCCTATCTCATTGTGAAATTAATGCCCTGGAGACAGGTTCAAAGACTCACAGTTTTCTTTATTTTAATTATTTTTTATTTAAACACTGTGGTTACAAGGTTGTTAGTAATACAGTTCTTTTTCCACTGATAAAGTTGTTCATGATTGAGTTACACTCTTACAATGTACAACAACCTTCACCAGTGCACTTTTTCTGCCACCAGTGTCCCCAGTTTCCCTCTCACCCTCCCTGATGAACTCAGTTTTCATTGTGCTAAAGATAATTAGGATTTATTTGTGAAACAGACACTTGAGTTTCTTTTGCATGGATAAATGGGAGGTTCTGCTTAAATGGGAAAGGAAACTTGTATAGGTATGAAGGAGGCATTTTCTCAGTGGGGAAAGGTAATTGAGACAGAATATTTTATTTTCTGACGTGGTTGCCAATATCTTGAAAAATATAAAAAACACCAGTAGAATAATGAAGTTGTATTATGTAGGTAAAAACAATGACATACAAGGGAACAATAAGGGTGATGGAGTAGGTGGTAGATTCCTCTAAACTCATCCTAACTTGCCTCTCACAGTGTAGTTTCAGGCTCTTCAAACCTGTCTTTTTCATCTTGTCTGTATTGTCATGGGTTGCATATTAATGCCTTGACAAGTTTTCAGATCTGTAGACAATATCATTTCGTAGACTGCACATGCAAATAAAAATTTTAAGTGCCTGAAATAATGATTTAAAGCAACCTGCTTTTGCTTTTTCCAAAGTGCTGTATGTTTTAACCACATCCCAGAGACACTTTAACTTCAGTCTTGCTTCCATTGGCTGTTTATAGCTGGTTTCTAGTCCATTGTACAGAGGTTCTGTTTACTTTTCACTTGAAATGAAGATTAAGAGAGATGGGTAGATATTTTTTATTGTTTTGCCTGGTTCCCAAATGTCAATACAAGAACATGCATACACAAATGTATATGTACAAGGGAATTTTGAGCTTTTTTGGGTAGATTTTTAAATCTCTATGTATAAATAATGAATACCAAAGAAAAAAATATATTTACAAGTATACTTGGTGCTTGTCTCTCAACTGTCAGTTACTTAGCTTTCAGCTTTCCTTTGACTGCTGTGAGCAGGTTTGACTCACACTGTACTCAGTCATTGGGAGAACAAAAGTGATAATTGCTTCTTTATCACCTCTTTAGTATTCACTCTTAGTCTTCTTTGTCAGTTCATGAGCTTCTGCAGTTTTTTTCTGCCAACCTCTATGTTTTTTTCCCCTCTCTCTTCTATTTTCTTTCATAATGCTTTTAAACAAACTACTAGACCATCAAGGATGTGCCTGACTTGACTTTTCTTCTGCCACACAAGAGCAGAGTAGTAGAATATCTGCCTGGATTAGACAGTCCTGATATAACTCTCTACCATTACAGTAACTTGCTGTGTGCTCTTGATGAATTAGTCCAACCTTTCTGGCTCTTTCTCCATCTAAAAATCTAGGATTGTTGAGAAGATAAAGTAAGATATTATAGTTAAAAAGATCAAGAGTTAAATAGCGTATATGCAATAGTTAAACTAGTAAACTTCTGATAAAGCTCTACATTTATGTCCCTACTTGTTTTGGGGGTTGGAGGATGAGGGGGGAACACCTACACTTAAGGCTTATTCCTAGCTTTGTGCCCAGGAATCACTCCTGGACATGGTCAGGGTACCATATAGAGTGCCATGGATTGAATTTGGGTTGACTGCATGCAAGGCAAATGCTCTCCCCACTGTACTCTCTCAGACACCCCACCGCTGCTTGAATTCTTTCTTCCTTCTTTTCTTCCTTCCATCCTTTCTTCTTCTTCTTCTTCTTCTTCTTCTTCTTCTTCTTCTTCTTCTTCTTCTTCTTCTTCTTCTTCTTCTTCTTCTTCTTCTTCTTCTTCTTCTTCTTCTTCTTCTTCTTCTTCTTCTTCTTCCTCTTCTTCTTCTTCTTCTTCTTCTTCTTCCTCTTCTTCTTCTTCTTCTTCTTCTCCTCCTCCTTGTTTCTTCTTTCTTTCTTTCTTTCTTTCTTTCTTTCTTTCTTTCTTTCTTTCTTTCTTTCTTTCTTTCTTTCTTTCTTTCTTTCTTTCTTTCTTTCTTTCTTTCTTTCTTTCTTTCTTTCTTTCTTTCTTTCTTTCTTTCTTTCTTTCTTCCTTTTCTTTCCCCTCTCTCTCACTCCCTTCTTTCTTACACCCAGAAGTGCTCAGGCCTTACTTCAGGAGTCACTCCTGGATGACTTGGTGGAATATATGGGGTACTGGGGATTGAGCTCAGGACAGCTGTATGCAAGACAAATGACCTTCTCACAGTTCTATAGCTCCTCTCCCCCCTGTTAATTTCTTAAATGATTTTTCCAAGCTTTATATCAAACATTTCTTGCCAATAAATACTCTCTTTTTCTATAGAACATGATCTGTTTTCGATCAAACATTGCCTTCCTTCAAACATTTTCTTTAAAAAAAATCTATCTTCTCTATCAATCTATCATTCCACCTATTTCTAACTCTATCTCTATTAATCTATCATCTATAGTTCCATCTATATCTATCTATCTATCTATCTATCTATCTATCTATCTATCTATCTATCTATCTATCTATCTATCATCTATCTATCATCTATCTATCATCTATCTATCATCTATCTATCATCTATCTATCTATCTATCATCTATCTATCTATCTATCTATCTATCTATCTATCTATCTATCTATCTATCTATCTATCTATCATCTATCTATATCTGTCTACACACAAAATGCATTTTGAGGCTACACTCATTAGTGCTCAGAGTGTACTTCAGACTCTGTTCTTAGGACTTACTCCTGATAGTGCTTGGGGAACCATTTGTGTGGTTCCAGAGATTTAAAAAGAGTCTGCTGTATGCAAAATAGGTCCTCTACCTTCTGCCCTCCAGCCCCAGTTTACCATCCCTAATGACTTTAAATTTTCATTGTTGCAGTTTTCATGGTCAGCAATTTGAAAACTTTAAATTGCCCATGGAAAAGAGTACAGATTTCATTCAATTTTTGGAGTATTATTGCCTTGTTGATAAGTGGAAGTTCTTGCTTTATGTGTTATCTTATGAAAGAAGCTGTGATTTTTAACAGTGGATGATCATTCTATTATGTCAATTCAGGTGCTCAGGAAAAGACAAATTTGGAAGTCATCATTCTAGTGGGTACAGCAGTGATTGCCATGTTCTTCTGGCTCCTTCTTGTCATCGTTCTTCGGACTGTTAAACGGGTAATGAGAATATTTTCCTTCTTTTTCATGCACATTGGTTTTCATGATTAATGAAAGCTGACTGCGATTCTTTGAGTTGTTTCTCCCCATTGTTGTTGGCTCAGTGGGCACAATTTAATTTCAATACAATAACATTCTTGCCCACTTTCTTTTGGCTGAACCATTGAGTTTTAATTGACAGAAGCTACTAGAAGAGAAAAGGGCTTGGTCTAGTGTAATTAAGATTTAAAACCTTCATTCAAGTTTATTTGAGGGGATAGGGCACACTAGAGGCAGGATTATAATAGAACTATTCTCAAACACCATGAGTTGTTTTAGAAAACAAGATTCCAGGAATGAGGCTTCTAAAAGCAATAATAAAAAACACATAAAATAACAACCAAACAACAGCATATATGTGACTAAAAGGAATAATGTTTCCCAGGCTAATGGAGGAGAACTGAAGACAGGCTACTTATCCATCGTCATGGATCCAGATGAGCTCCCCTTGGATGAGCGTTGTGAACGCCTCCCCTATGATGCCAGCAAGTGGGAGTTTCCTAGGGACCGACTGAAACTAGGTATGTTTACAAGGGATTGTGAACTTACTAGGCCATCTCTCCTCCTTTAGGACAATGAAGAAAGCTATTCTATTCAAAGTTTCACTTCATCCATTTAGTCACTTAGAAGTAGGGTTTCTGTATAATCATTCAATGCAAAGCATCAGGAGAATGAAAGGGGATATTTTTAGTGTTGTTTTTTTCTTTAGAACCACATCTGGTGGTGTGCCCAGGCTCACTCCCAACAGTGCTTGGGGGACCATGAAGTGCTAGGGATCAAATTTGAGCTGCCTGCATTGAACAGTCTTCAGGCCTACAAAGCAAGGTGTTAAGTAATTAAATCTGAGAAATTACCTGCTTCCAGTCAACTGTCTATCCATATTAAAATGGGATATGAGGTCACCCAATATAGTATGAATCTCCCAAGTGTCACTGGTCGTATAATAGTTTAAATTTGTTTTGTTGTCATTGTTGATTAGGCAAACCTCTTGGCCGTGGTGCCTTTGGCCAAGTGATTGAAGCAGATGCGTTTGGAATTGACAAGACAGCAACTTGCAAGACAGTGGCTGTCAAAATGTTGAAAGGTAAAAGGAAAATTCTATAATGATATATCTACCTGTTTCTAGTTTTTAAACAAGTTATAAAGCTTGTATCAGTTTATAGGATGAGATAAACTCTGATGCCTATATGGTGCAAACTTGAGAAGCTTCTCTTTAATAGCCTAATATTAGGAACACTAAGTGGCAGGCAAAGTTGGGGATAGATTATAACACATTACACTCCGTTCATTCCTTCACACACCCCCATTGCAAGCTTCTCATTTTGCCTTGGAGTCCTAACATGGGACATAGCTTGTATATTAGTACTTAGTGCCTGGTTAGAGGACAATACCTTGGTTATATCAAACTTGTTTCTTAATAGATTATGGAGGATTATTATAATATTTTATAATATATTTATATTTTATATAACTACATTAAATTATATATGTAATATGAGTATAATATACTGTATGATTATATATAACATAATAATAGATTATTAATAGATTATGGGTTTTAAATAGGAAATTATAGGCCTTTTAGAAACATAGAAAGCCATTTGATTAAGGTTTTGCACATAAGAATATAAGATGAAAAATAATAGTAGTTAGAAACAAAAATTATGAGTGAAGTTTTAAATATGAAAAGTTTTATAAAGTGTTAGTTCAAATAGTAATAAGGTGTCGTTTTTATTGGGATGATGTTTTAAAAACTCTACTGCAACTGTTATGTGCTTTCATTGATGGAAATGTTCCTCACCCTTTGCCAATGGACCTTGTGCATTTTTAAGTCATCTTCCTTATTTTTCCTGTCCTTATTGTCTAGGCAGGTACTTACACTTGAGCTTCATTAGGGTCTATGGTATGAGTGATGTTTGGGAGCTGTCCCAGTCTAGACACGTTTAAAAACTAAGAGTTTCATCCTGATCAACCTCATGTGCCAATTAACCTTGCCAGCTGGCTCTTGATAAAGTTCCTGTTCAGATTGCCTTGGAACTATAGCATAGCCTCTAACTATGAGGACATTTAATACATGGTTTTACTTCTTTACGACAAAGCATTGAAGTAATTAGACCTTAAGAATCATAGTAAATCTGATCTATGAAAATTCAGTTTTGTCAAAGAAGAAAATCTGGGCTTACTTCCATCTGCAGATGTAGTTTTCACTTAGAAAAAGACTTCACAATGGACTCCATTAAATAGCAGCCAATCTGGGTGTACTTACAGTGAGTTTTGATTTAGAATTACAAAATACAATTTATACTTGACTTCGATAGAAATGCACCTTGTGTAACATGGCTAGTTGTGCATATAACATGCACAGTGTAGCTTGGGATACAGTGTTCTTCTCCTTGGAGGCAATATTACAGATGTGGGCAGTACTCCTAATGTAAGCCCTGCATTTGTGATTCCCTTCTCTGCCCTGTATTTGTAGAAGGAGCAACACATAGTGAGCACCGAGCCCTCATGTCTGAACTCAAGATCCTCATCCATATTGGTCATCATCTCAATGTGGTTAATCTTCTTGGTGCCTGTACCAAACCAGGAGGTGAGTAACAGTGAACTTTAGGCAAGTTTCTGTTACCTGATTTTGGCACATGGCTCCCTGCAGATATTAGAAAGAAATCTACACAGTTACCATGATTTTAATAAGCCAGGATGCTGTGATATATTGCTGGATCTAAGTACATTTCATTCCTGGATTTAAATATAATTTATGGAAGTTAAATGGGCATTATAAATTCTCCAGGAATTTCTCTTAGAATTTCATGATAATAGTTTGTTACTTGTGCAAAATAGAAGTTCAGAATGGAAACCCAACTTTCATGCCCAAATAAAGGCTCTTAGGAATATTTCCTCCTAAACTGAGGTAATCTTAAATGACAATGTTGAAAAACAAGAGTGTGGATTTTCTTCTGAAATGTGGATTTGTATCCTTTGGCAACAGGGAGGTTAACTTAGAGGATAGGGATGAGCACATTTCTGAGATGCTGTCCCCAGTAATAGGTTGTACCTTTTATATGATGTTTTCTTAGACTCATAGATTTGTTCATATAGGAAATAGATTACAGGAGTGGAAATACTGTTTTCCTTCTTTAACCTGCCATGTGGTCCACAGGGCCGCTCATGGTGATTGTGGAATTCTGCAAGTTTGGAAACCTGTCTACCTACTTAAGAAGCAAGAGAAACGAATTCATCCCGTACAAGGTTTGTCTGAACACACTGTAAATGGAGGAAAACTTAATGTGGTATAACTTGTTTTTAATGAAAATTCTGTGAAGAACTTGTGAGGAATTTTTGTACAATATCTTTTGACTTTTGGCTTTTTTTTTATTTTTATTTTTATGACCACTGGTGTATGGTAGATGTTGCCAAAAAAGGGCAGAAAGTTGACATGATTCAGGAAAGGACAGTTAAGAAAGGGAAGATAGTGCTGGATTATTATTTCTTTCTAAAGCCGTATATAACCCCATTGAAAGAGAAATAGTCTCTGTAACCAGGACACTCATGTTGAAAGTGTGTTTAAGGTGAAAGTTGAAACAGATACTTAGCTCTTTAAGAAAGGAGCTATGGGGGTCTGGAGAGATATTTGCAAGAATTAAGGTAGTTTACTTGTATGCAGCCAACTCAGTTCTGTCCCCAGAACGGAACCAAAATCACCTCCAGAAGTGATTCCTGAGCACCAAATTAGGAATAAGCCCTGAGTACTGCTGGGAGTGACCCAAAATCTTTCACAGCAGTAGGGCAATTGCCTTGCACACAGCTGACCCAGGGCGGACCCAGGTTTGATTCCTGGCATCCCATATGTTCCCCTGAGCCTGCCAGGAGTGATTTCTGAGTGCAGAGCTAGGAATAACCCTTGAGCACCACCGGGTGTGGCTCCCCCCCAAAATAAAAGAGTTTTTTGTGAAAGAAAATTCAATATATAGAACACCTGTCAAAATTTTCTGCTCTTAGACTTTATGATTTTGACATTGCTATATTTTTTTTTCGTTTTTGTTTTGTATGGCCACATGTGTTTCCATAGTTTGTGATATTTTAGAAATCTGTTGTATTTAAGGATTTTTTTCATACGCTTCTTCTTTGTAGAGCAAAGGGGCACGATTCCGTCAAGGGAAAGAATATGTTGGGGAAATCACTATGGACCCGAAACGTCGCTTGGACAGTATCACGAGTAGTCAGAGCTCAGCCAGCTCAGGATTTGTTGAAGAGAAATCCCTCAGTGATGTGGAGGAAGAAGAAGGTATGCCCCTTTGCTTTCTGTTGCAGAAACAGACAAGGTGATGAGATTATGAGGAATTTTGTTACGAAAGAAGTTCAGGGTCAGAGAGATAGCACAGTGGGTAGGGCATGTGCCTTGTACGCAGCCTACCTGGGTTTGATCCTCAGCATCCCATATTGTTTCCCAAGCCTGCCAGGAGTAATTTCTGAGTGCAGAGCCAGGAGTAAACCCTGAGAGCCACCAAAAATGACACAGAAACAAACCAAAAAAAGGAAGGAAGGAAGGAAGGAAGGAAGGAAGGAAGGAAGGAAGGAAGGAAGGAAGGAAGGAAGGAAGGAAGGAAGGAAAATAGTTCAGAGCTATATATTATTGAACAATACTCAGCTACCATGCAGGTCAGTGTACAATAATTAGGTTGTAGCCTATGTTGTGAGGAAAATTATGTATATTTGAGAAAATTTGATACCCACCTATTGATGGTTCAGCTATTGGTCACAAGTCAATCAATCCTCTTAGAATATTAGTTAATTTTTGTTAACAGAAAAGACTCAGTACTATGCTCCAGTGCTTTGTAGTATAGTTCGCCTCCCTATTAGCCTCTCCATTATTTAGCCACAATAGAAGTCTTTTGAGTTAATTATTCCCAAACTTCTCCAAGGCAGCTCAGGAATCATTTTTTATGTCTAGTCTCTTAAATTACTTATCAAGTAAGTCTTTCTTTTTTTAGCCTTACTTCTTCAGAGAGTGCTAATAAATCAATTATTTATTTATCTAGTTATGCTTCCGGTGATATTTTAGAACTTTTTACAAGTAAATCTGTACTCTTAGTCAAGAGTCAGCTCCAAGATACATTTATTTCTGATTCTTCCAAAGGAGAAAAGTCTGCTTCATGGAGTGAGAGGGAGAGTTTCAGGACATCTGACTCCTCCAGAGATGTGAGCTTAGAAAAATTTCATTAGGAAATAGAGAAAGGAACCTGCTTTTGTTTCCTTTGACATGCCTCAGAAAGAACTTCTTTCCCTGAGAAGTCAAATCAGCAGTGTGAGATTGGAATCTTGTTTAGAAGAGTGTGATGAGGTTGTCTAGACCTCGAGTAACCGGGCTCACTCTTATTGCCTTTTCCTTGTTGCTCATAAAATGGTGGCCAGTGAACAGGAAATTCTAAAAACTTAGGGAATAAACTGCTATAGAAAGAAGGCTGACCTGGAATGTCCCATTTCTTCACTTGCAAAATGCTGGGGCTTCACTAACTATTTAGTTAGTGAGGATCCTTTAAGTATTGAGGAAAAAGTCTCATAGTCTTTAATATTTGACAAGGTTATTGTCACACTGAATTTTCACTTCTGAGTGTGTTTATCCAGGAAAGGAGCCATGTCTTGTCTGACCAAAATTAAGAGATTATGTTGAGAGCCGGAGAGATAACACAGCGATAGGGCTTTAGCCTCGCACGGAGCTGATTCTGGACAATGGTGGTTTGAATCCCGGTATCCCCTATGGTTCTTCGTGCCTGCCAGAAACGATTTCTGAGTGCAGAGCCAGGAGTAATCCCTGAGTGCCACCGGTGTGACCCAAGAACCAAAAAAAAAAGAGAGATCATGTTGAAACACCCATTAATGCCTTAATACAGTACCACCAAATTACGCAAATCTATCTTTCTCTTTTGTCCCTATCTTCTTGCATTCATATCACTGGAGGAAAAAGTATCATCCTAATAGAACAGATTAAATGTGTTTACCACACTTTCTCAGCCAGAAAGTGAAAGAAAATGTATTTCTTGTAATTTTAGTTATCCATTATAGATGATAGTTTGATCTTTGGCCTCTGTCCCAGGACAAAGCCTGGAGAGAAAAGATCCAGTGACCTTGAATATTGTTTTATTTTTAGAGTTCTTGACATGAAACTATTGTTTATCCCTCTGGGTACATTTGAAGGGGAAAAAGACAAACAAAAACTCAAATATTTAAAATAGAAATTTGTTGGAAATATCTTTTTTCACTTCCCATTATCTGTGCTAGTTTTTGCCTCTGGGTTGGCTGGTTCTACTTGGCAAAAATAAAAAATCTAACATCTTTGCTGTAGGGTGAAAACTAGTAATACTTTTTTTTTTTTTTTGTTTTTTTGTTTTTTTGGGCCATACCCGGTGACACTCAGGAATTACTCCTGGCTATGCACTCAGAAATCACTCCTGATTTGGGGGACCATATGGGATGCCAGGGGATCCAACTGCAGTCCAACATAGGTTAGCACGTGCAAGGCAAATGCCCTATCACTTGTGCCACTGCTCCGGCCCCAGTTTCTATTCCTTTAAATGTAACTCTCAAGTATTAAAATTAATCATTAATGAACTTAGAAACAAATAACACTGGTGGATGGAAATTCTGATGTCTGGGCCTCCTATATCTTCTGACAGTTTCTGAAGATCTGTACAAGAACTTCCTGACCCTGGAACATCTCATCTGTTACAGCTTCCAAGTGGCTAAGGGCATGGAATTTTTGGCATCAAGGAAGGTAAGATGATTTAGTAGGAAGCAGAGAGATGAAGAGATCACAGATTTAGAAGAGATCACATGAATTGTACCAGCAATTGGTATTTGTTTAGGACTATAATTTATTCACAACTTATCAAAAAGCTGTATTGGGAAATCCTATTTCTTCTAATGAAGTATATGTAAGAATTTTAAGAAGTTATTCAATGTATTAAATACTTACGAAGTTTCTGATAGTGGTGGGCATTTTCCTAGACACTGAGGAGACACTTAACTAAACAGGCAGACCTCTTCAGCTTTATGAAGTTTACATGCTTGCGGATGGGACAAACAGAAAAGAAGGGCAACAATATAAATACATGGATAAATCAGATGGGAGTAAATGATGTGGGAACAATAAGCAGGAAAGGCTTATAGAATATACAGTGGTAGTATGTTTGTGCATGCATATACGTCTGTGTTTGTGTACCTCCATTTCAAACAAAGTGGACCAGGAAAGTTCTGACATTTGAGAAATGACCCTAGAAGAGGTAAGGCACTGAAGTGTGCAGATACCTTGGTGTGAGAGTCTATTTTTAATTTATTTTACATTCATCCCCATCCATCAAAAAGTATTTGTTGGAAGTATAATTAGAAACCAGGAAGGATAGGCCTCAGATGAGAGCGATTAAAAGGCTAAAATTAGAAAAGTGAGCTAAACAAAGGCTGAAGTGGGACGTGACAAGTTACAAATATTCCCAAGGTGCAAAACACAACAGCATCACCTCTTTGGAAAGAAAAACATAGTTGGTTTTGCAAGAAGCAAGAAAAATTCAAACTCAAGTTCCAGGGGAAATGAGCAGTTGATATACTGCCTGTGTTGCAGCCTACTGGAAGAAGCAATTTTTAATTTTGTTTTTTTGAATTAGAACACAATTCTTTTTTTTTTTTTTTTTTTTTTTTTTGGTTTTTGGGCCACACCCGTTTGATGCTCAGGGGTTATTCCTGGCTATGCGCTCAGAAATCGCTCCTGGCTTGGGGGGACCATATTGGACGCCAGGGGATCGAACCGCGGTTCGTCCTATGCTAGCGCTTGCAAGGCAGACACCTTACCTGTAGCGCCACCTTCCTGGCCCCTAGAACACAATTCTTAACCAATTTTTTGTCATTTCAAGCCTTTCCCAGAGCCTCAGAAGCACAGATGTTTCTATAGGGAAGTTCTTGGCTTTTATTCGTCAGTGGAAGAGAAAGAACTAGAATATTTTACAGATTTACTTAGAATAGAGAGAAGCACTCTTTGGTATTCTTAGAAATAATGATTTATTTTGTTTTTGTTATTCGTTAAGACAGAACTTACTATTTATTTTAGGTTTTTGTTGGTTATTATGCAGGGAAGTAGGATGGTGAAGGAAAGCTCTGCATCAACAGGACTTTTCTGGTTGTTGGACTGTAAAGAGAAGCTTTTTGGTTGGAGACAAAGTAGGATAGACGACCTGTTGTTTCAAGAATCTCACCTTGGTCTTTAATGCTATCCATATGTTTTCAAGTATGCCTCATGATAGAAAAAGAAAGTGCCATAAAATGGAAAAGAAAATACCACAAAATGGGAGGTGCAGGGACTCAGGACTGAGAGACTCACTCTTACCTCAATAGTGACTTAACTATTTTCACTCTGTATTTATTTCCAAGTGTTTTTTACTTTGCCCTAATCTATCAGGTGGGCCTCAAGTTTCTTGATAGTAGGAAGTTCTTATGAATTTAAAAAATATAGATAGAGGGGTGAGAAATGAAAGAGTAGAAAAGCATAACAAAAAGCCAAGGAGAATTTATATTTTTATTTATTTGTTTTACAACCATACACAGCAGTGCTCAGTGTTTACTCCTGACTCTGTACTTAAGGATCAATCCTGGCTAGCTTGGAGACCATACAGTGTTTGGGAACTGAACCCAGGTTGACTGTGAACAAGGAAACACCTTATTCACTCTATTATTGCTCTGGGCTTGAATTCAGATGTTTTAACTATACCAGAGAGTCAACATGACCAGTAAGAGAATGATTATTGTTTTGTTTTGTTTTGGTTTGGTTTGGTTTTTGGGCCACACCTGGCGGTGCTCAGGAGTTACTCCTGGCTATCTGCTCAGAAATAGCTCCTGGCAGGCACGGGGGACCATATGGGACGCTGGGATTCGAACCAAGCACCTTAGGTCCTGGATTGGTTGCTTGCAAGGCAAACACCTCTGTGCTATCTCTCTGGCCCCTGATTATTGTTTTAATAGACCTTGATGATTATCCGACATGTAGGCCACAGAATGGATTTCTTGGGGAGGAGTTTATTATCCTTCATCCTGTGATCTGTGAACAGAGATCCAATGAGAACACCAATGAGAGCCCTAGTTTCTGATTTCCAAGTATTCATTCAAAATAAAAAAACATTCTGAGGCATCATTAAAAAAGCATCCTATGGCTGGAGAGATAGTATAGCGGTAGGGTGTTGCCTTGCACACAGCTGATCCAGGATGGATGGTGGTTCAAATCCCAGTATCTCATATGGTCCCCTGTGCCTGCCAGAGCGATTTCTGAGTGCAGAGTAACCTCTGAGTGTTGTTGGGTGTGACCGGAAAGAAAAAAAAAAAAAGGCAACTTAGCTAGGTATGGTGCTAGGTAAAAGGAATGTGTTGATGTGACCAGAAACACATTCGTAATTGTGTCTAAAGAGAAGTTTATTTATGACTACATTATCATACCACAACTTGATTATTTAACTCTAAAATCGGATGTTGTTTATGGAATAAACAGCTGTGTGTCTCAAGGCAATTCACAGACATTTTTCCCTGAAATGTTGATAAAAGATATTAACCAACTCCTTGTTAATCAGTTTGGTTTTCTGATAGAATTTTTTTTTTTAAGTATGAGGTCATAACAGATGTAGAAGTGATCAGCTGTGTTGAGACCTAATGCTCCCTTGATTCTTTTTGCAGTGTATCCACAGGGACCTGGCAGCACGAAATATCCTCTTGTCAGAGAAGAATGTGGTTAAAATCTGTGACTTTGGCTTGGCCCGGGATATTTATAAAGATCCAGATTATGTCAGAAAAGGAGATGTAAGTTTCAAAGATGAACTCAACAACCAATAAAGTAGCAGAATTTAAGCTTCTTAGGGTGCTTCTGACTGTGTTTCGGAGAAAATGAAGTTCTTTTTTCTAACAGTTGATAAGTTGGATTATGAGTTCTTGCTTTATATCATTTTAGGCTCGTTTGCCTCTGAAATGGATGGCTCCAGAAACCATTTTTGACAGAGTGTACACAATACAGAGTGATGTGTGGTCTTTTGGTGTCTTGCTCTGGGAAATATTTTCCTTAGGTATGTAACTTCTTTTGTCCCCTCCATCCAGACTCCAAAAAAAATAATAGTCAATGATTTAACTGCGATTTATATTTTGCATTTATTTGGGGAAAACTAAATTGGAAGTTCTGGATTGTAAAAATTGGAAGAAAGAAAGAGTGAGAAAGGAAGAAAAGAACGAAAGGAAGGAAGGAAGGAAGGAAGGAAGGAAGGAAGGAAGGAAGGAAGGAAGGAAGGAAGGAAGGAAGGAAGGAAGGAAGGAAAAAAGGTTGTTAAGATGCTTAGGAGTCAAGGTCTAGACGACTTTCTAGAATAGATAATCACATCAAATCATGTCCCATTGCTGCTTTATTTTAGGAGCTTCTCCTTATCCTGGAGTCAAGATTGATGAAGATTTTTGTAGGAGATTGAAAGAAGGAACTAGAATGAGGGCCCCTGATTACACTACACCAGAAATGTAAGATTAAAGTTCCGTTTCTTCTTTCTTTGTTCACAGAAGTTCTCCCTGTCTAAATGAGTGTTTGATATAGATACATCCTTTGCACCTAGTTTATGTTTGTCTCCCTTGAAGCCCTGCCTGATAACCTCATAGATTATCAAGTGTGTGTTATCTATTACAGTTCTCCCTC
Organism: Suncus etruscus; assembly: GCF_024139225.1. Lineage (NCBI taxonomy): Eukaryota > Metazoa > Chordata > Mammalia > Eulipotyphla > Soricidae > Suncus > Suncus etruscus. The sequence continues at coordinate 45,753,050 of NC_064863.1, read as the reverse complement.
TGTTTCAACCAATTTACTATTTTTTTTGGAGGAGGGGAGCACCCAAGTTCTGCTATAGAGGTTCTTGAACCCCACCAGTGATTTTTCTCTAGTGAGCTTTGATTAGCTTGCAGTGCTGCCTGGGCCCTTTGACGCCAGGGATTACCTGGCCCACCCCCAGCAGTGTCCAAGGTCTTCCAAGCCAAATTCATTGATGCTCAGGAGACCATGTGCTTCCAAGAATCAAACCCTGGTTGACTACATTCTAGGCATGAATCCTAACCATTGTACTTTCTTCCAGACCCAATCAGTTCATTTTTATTTGACACTGATTTACACACAGTGTTTTCACTGCATCCTTGATCCTTCCAGTATAGGGTGCTCTGCTTTATTAACCTAAGTATCCCCCTTACAATCTTGGCTAATAAATGTATCATCCTTATAAGTGTTTGCTCACTCTCATGCTTATTTTCAGCATCAAATCAGGAGAGACCATTAATGTCCAGTTTTTGCTTCTCTAGGTACCAGACTATGCTTGACTGCTGGCATGGGGAGCCTAATCAGAGACCAACATTTTCAGAGTTGGTGGAACATCTGGGAAATCTTTTACAAGCTAATGCTCAGCAGGTTTGTGAGCATCCAAATTTTTTTGCAAAGAATACTGAAGTGCCCAATACTCCTCTTAGCTACCATCTCTCAGCTATCTTAGCTACTATCCTCTCAGCCAGAGAACCAGGAACTGTATTCTTTTAGATCTAAGCAGTATCACTTTTCCTAAAGGCTGTAACTACCATTTAACAAACATGGGACACTAGTTAATAAACAGGAAGCTCTCAACTCTTGTAACTATCTCTTTTTTTTTTAAGATTTTGATGCTCTTTCAATGTGTATGTATACATATAAGAACCTAATTGATTTTTATTATATCACAAATAGGTAGACTTTAAAATGTATTTTACAGACAAAAACAAGCAAAACAGATAACCAACAGGCAAAACAGATAACCTTTTTCTTGTTAGTATGTTTTACTCTCTAACTTCCACTGGAGGATTTCAGAATTGTAGCCTTCATCATTACCCAGTTACATAATAAATAAATACAACTATTTGTTGATTGGACCACACTCTACTCTGCTCCTCTCTTTGCACTCAGGGAGAATTTCTGGGACTCTCAGGGAATCAGATGGGCGTCAGTGATTAAACCTGGGTGGACAACTTGCAAAGCATCCTACCTACAATACTATCTCTCTGTTCCATTACTAAGTTATTTAGTCTCAATTAATGTCTCTTACCACAGTGAATCAAAGTCATTTTCCTCCTCCTGCCTGTCTTCGAATAGTTTGAGGACAAGGTTGAATCTGTTTTATCTCAAACACTTAAGGTGTCTTGTTGCTCTTGATTTTTCTTTGTTATGATGATATAATGTTCAAATTGTGCAACCTTTTCTTGGAAGACCCATTTTCCTACACATTTATTGCTTATTCCTGTAGACTGTCATCAGTTTTTCCACTGCTGGAATTGTAGCAGCTAAAATTGGATGAAGTGCCATTTAAAAGACCTGGCTCAGCAGCTCAGATAGGCTTTGTGAAGAAATGATTTCTCAGCTTTGTGTGTCTTTTGCTGCATCTAGGAGCACATCCTGCTCTGTGTTTATTGTTTGCAGTACAGATCTCTGAAATCCCAGCCGCTGCCCTTATTCATCTTATTTTCTTTTTTGCAAGGGGGATAGTGGGGTGTGTGGGAGGCAATCAGATAAGTGCTCAAGGGCCACTCCTGGCTTTGTGCTTGATCAAACCTCTGCTCAGGGGACCATATGCAATAACCAGATTCAAACCATTATTGTAGCTGCAGCCACATGCTAGTAAGCTCTTTAAACGTTTGTACTCTCTCTCTCTGTCTCTGTCTCTCTCTGTCACTCTCTCTCTCTCTCTCTCTCTCTCTCTCTCTCTCTCTCTCCCCATCTTGGTCTTATAAACTCTATTAGTATTCTTTCATCTACACAGTCCTTTCTGGACGCCTTATGATTTTGACAAGCTACATTTAATGTCTTAAAATTTTCTCTGGCAATCCTAATAGCATCTCCCATAACCAAGAAGCCCCCTCTGTTACAAAAAAATTTTTTGAAAGACTGAAGCCATAACAGTCATATATTATGTTTATTGTTTCAGGATGGCAAAGACTATATTGTTCTTCCCATATCAGAGACTTTGAGCATGGAGGAGGATTCTGGACTCTCTCTGCCTACCTCACCTGTTTCCTGTATGGAGGAAGAGGAAGTGTGCGACCCCAAATTCCATTATGACAACACAGCAGGAATCAGGTACTGTCTAGGGCTAACATCCTGGGAGTGAGGAGCATGGAACATGGGGGTGCTTCAAGGTCATCTTGGGGGAGTGGGAAAGGAAGTCATTGTATAAAGCGACTGAAACTCATGTCCACATTTACCGGGAGCCCTTCCTCATAGAGAACCTAGTTGAGTCGGCTACAAATGCAAGTGCTTCTTAAAAAGGAACTGGGGAGGTGAGTTGGTTCCCATCTGTTGTCCATATTTCTGCCATCTCTTTTCCTTTTAGAATTCTAAGCCCTGCAGCTGCAAATAACTGGAATGCCAGTGTTGGTTAATCTCTAGAAAAAGAGACCAGTTTTCCAAAGACATCTGTATTTAAATTACCCCCACATACTCTTTCATTAATATAAAAGAAATGGCTGAGGCTAGATTCAGAAAGTGTTCTCTGCATCTATGAAATAGCACTGGGAGTCTGGCAAACTTGAGGCAATATGCCCCAGAGACGCGTGCTGAATTAGACAACATGGCCTATCTTCAGAAGTCCCTCCCATGTCTGAGTTTCAGCATTTTATTTGCCTAGCGGGACTTCTGGGCTTCTTGAAAACACGTGCATTGCAGTCTCTTCCTGCTTTGTCAAACAGCACTCAAGGCAGCTTGCTTTGCTCTCCAGGCACCTGTGCTGAAGGAAAGCATTTAAGAGGGTTTCTACAATAGGATCATAACATCGCCTTTGACAAATCCTGAGACAACTTCCCTTTGCTTTGTTTCTTTCCTGGCCTGCTTGGGTTTTCCCTACTACCTCTGGACATGGAGCTCTTGATTTTGACCAAGTGACCAGAAGGCAGGTGGGGAGGCAGCCAGGAGTAAGTGCACTGCTGGCTCTCAGCGAATCAGTGATGAGACAGGAAAGCTCAGGGTGGTTATAAAACAGCATAAAAAAGGCTCTTCCCCAATTGCATTATATTAAGAGCTTAGGCATTTTTTTTTAAAGAACTTTCCTTTCATATTATCAGAGTTAGGCAAGGTAGAAACTTGATGATCCTGAATAGTTCTTGATTATCCTGTTTGATGTAGCTGTTGAACTCGAGGCTAAGAGTGATTCCTCGGGGGTATCTAATACTGTGGCTAAAGATTCAGACTTCGGAGGCAGGTTGAAGGGCTCAGACCCCCTAATGTGCCTCTTAGCAGCTGTGTGGCCAGGGACAGATCATATAACTTCTCCTTCAGTTTCCTTAACCTGTGAAATATGGCAAGATCACCAGCATTACTCAAAATGGATTATTTTGAGAAGGACATGCTGTAACTCATGTCTAAGTGTGTGGCGCTCAGCCAGTCTCCAGTGATGGTAACTTGGAAGGGAGCTGCTGAAAACAGGTCCCTGCCATGAATTTAATTCCCCTGACCTCAGTTTCAGTGCTCATTTCCTTCCCCTCAAAGGGAAGGGTCCTCAGAAATGGTCAGCTGGACTGGAGAGATATAGTACAGTAGGGAAGATGCTTGCCTCCCATTCAGCTGAACTGGTTTCCATCCCTTCCATTCCCCCAAAAGCACCAAAATGGGATAACTCCTGAGCACAGGGCTATGAATAGTTCCTGAGCACTGCAGGGTGTGTCCTCCCCACTCTCTCTACACATACCAAAGAAAAGGAAAAACGTCATTAGAGGAGAATCTATGTCTACCTCTGTGTTTAAAATGTTATTGTTGGGAGAAAGATCATACACTAAGAAAGGCACTTGCCTTGTTCACAGCTGACTCCCACTTGGTATAGCCCCTAAAACAAACAAATATTTCTTTTTATCTAGTCTTCTGGGATTTTAATTCTCTGGCAACGTGATTGCCTTCTCTTTTATTAGAAAACAAGCCACTGGATCCTAAACTATATTCTTTCGATTTTCTGTGACAAGGGCCCAGAAGTTGGCAGTCTGTTGGCTCCCTTGGGCATTTGCGAAGGGTGCTGAGAGCTGATGACGAAGTCATGTTTGTGTAATGGAAGTGCCAAAGGCAGTCCTGAAGCTGAAACAGGGCTGCAAACATTTATTGCCAGAAGCATGCACACCACATGCCACCCTCATATCACACCATTGTGACAACACACCCTCAACACAGGCCTGGCTCCTATTTTCTGCCTGTGCTTTTTGATTTGGCCTTTCCAGTCCAGTTTCTCTTTTATCTGACCATAATGTGAAAGTACAATAGAAATTGGAATCTTTTGTCTGCCTCCCCTCCCAGCCCCCTCTACCTTGTTTTCTTTAATAAAACCAAGCCTCCAAGGCCACCTTTTAATCATTTAGGCTAATAGAAAGACTGAATGGTGGCATCTGTGCATGGCACACTTCATTTTGATGCTCTCTTGTGGTGCTGCTGTTCCCTGGAGAGAAAGAGATGAGGTTGGGGTATCTCTCAGGGGACTGTTATCCCTCTTTTTGCTATTGCTGGCCAAGTCAAAAAAGTTGAGGCATTTGTTCATTTGCTTTTTCCTTGTAAGTTTCATTTCCATTGCATTATAGAGCTAGACAAGGATGTCTCTGTGGGAGCCAACCTCATGATTTGTTGTCTCTTTCAACTATTTAAAAATATTGCTCAGTTTATTTAGAAAAGAGGCTGAGAGGTATGTGGGGGAAGGATTGAGTGGGGAAAGACCATGGGGTGTCTAGACTTAGCTTTTGTCTAATCTCCCTTGTGGATCAGTTTTGGCCCCAAGTTTGCATGTTTCTGCAACAAAACACACATTACTTGAACTCATCTTTCTTTGAGGGCACTGGGAACCATCTGCAGTTGCTCCATCATTTCCCACTCCAATCTGCTTATCAAAGATTTCTTTTCAAGCTCTTCCAGAGAAAGCTTCTGGCACATACCATTTTCCTCATATTGACTAATTGCTAGTGATAATAAATGCTCCTTGTATATTGATGCCCAAAATAGTATGCTGACTGGATGTTCCATCTGCTGGCTCAGTAGTCCTCAAACTATGGCCCACGGGCCACAAACTGTATTTGTTCCCATTTTGTTCCTTCACTTTAAAATAATATGTATACAGTGTGCATAGGAATTTGTTCATAGTTTTTGTTTTTACTATAGTCCAACCTCCAATGGTCTGAGTGACAGTAAACTGGCCTCCTGTTTAAAAAGTTTGAGGACCCCTGTCAGCTAGCTGAATATTGGGCAGCTTGTAGCAAAACTTTGATTTTCCACCTTTTGCCCATTCCTCACTCTTTCTCTCTACCTTAGGTCATTTCATATACCGGAAAGATTGCAGTTTTGTGGGGCATGGTAACTTCTGACCCATACTTCTTCTATAGGCCAGGCCTCTATTACAGATAAAAATGAGAGATTATCTTATCGTGCTGAGTTTGGTATTCACTTACTGAACCCAAGTGAGAGACTGAGAGCTCTTCAGGTGTTGCCTCAGCTCAGCTTTCATTGGTTATCTTTGAACACTCTCTCTCTCTCTCTCTCTCTCTCTCTCTCTCTCTCTCTCTCTCTCTCTCTCTCTCTCTCTCTCTCTCTCTCTCTCTCTCTCTCTCTCTCGTTTTTGGCCATACCCAGCAGCTCTCAGGGGTTACTCCTGGCTCTGCCCTCAGAAATTGCTTCTGGCTGGCTCCGGTGACCATATGAAATGCCAGGGATCGAATCGGGGTCCTTCCCAGGTCAGCCACGTGCAAGGCAAATGCCCTACCTCTGTGCTATACCTTCAGTTCCAGTATTTCTCAGACTTTTTCTGTGACCATATTTCCTCCCTGTGAACCCCCTCCCACTTATCAGTTGACCCCTAGTCTTGTTCCATGGCCTCACATTTTTATTATTTTCACCTGTGGCTCCCTTGGAATACCTGGGAACCACAGGGTTCTCTATGACTCAGGCTAAAAAATATTGGTCTACAAAACCCCCTTAGCCAGAGATATTGGAAACCCTTGGCAATATGCAGAAAACTCAATGGAGCATTTGCGCATAATCAGGAAATCAATGAGTAAATGGATCACTAAGTTTTATGAAGTTTTCTTTGGTCCAACCCTGAACCTCAGAAATATGATTCAGAAGAGTAGGGGCTCATCAATTATATTATTAATATAATAATATTAATAATATTAATATAATATTAATTGAGGGTACCCTCAATTATATTATACTTTTAAATAGAAGTTCACAGAAAATTAAGCCTCGCTAGCAGTGAATGATTTTTTGTCTTATTTTTATTTTATTCCAAAGGATGTTTTGAAGGTTGATATTAAACTTGTGGTTGAAAGATAATGAATTTAGGTATCACTTGTAGCAACTTCAGCCAAATATACCACCACTTAAATATAAATATTTGTTCTTTTGCAGTCAGTATCTGCAGAACAGTAAGCGAAAGAGCCGGCCTGTGAGTGTAAAAACATTTGAAGATATCCCATTGGAAGAACCAGAAGTCAAAGTAATCCCAGATGTAAGTACATCTTTTAAAAATAGTCTTAGAAATAATACAAAGTATGAAACATTATATTGATAAATATTAGCCTAAGCATTAGAGTCCTGCAGCCTCATTATAAGATTTTCCTTGAGGGTATATTCTGTGGGGTCATTATAGAGATGGAATTTATCAGATTTTCCTGCTTTGTTCCAAAAACTAAATCCTAGTCTAAGATTCAAAATAGTTTATCTTCCTGTTTTATTCCACTTAAGTAAATACTATCATCTGTGGGAAAGCAGGTACATGAATGGATCTCTTTAGCATCTCCTTCCTGAATTCTTTTCTTCTCTCTAGTTCTGAGTTTACTTCTTGGAAACAGCTGGTTCTTTTTTTTTTTCTGTAGCCACAATTTCTGGCAATGATTTCTTTACCTGCCTGTGTAGAATATTAGAACATCTTACTGGGGACTGAAGTGGTAGCACAGTGGTAGTGTGTTTGCTTTGCATGCAGCTGACCCAGGATGGACACTGGTTTGATTCCCAGATCTCATATGGTTCCCCAAGCCAGGAGCGATTTCTGAAGGGCTAAAATAAATCAGTTGACTTATGGTATGTCTTCTTGTCTCTTAAAAAGGACAACCAGACAGACAGTGGAATGGTTCTTGCATCAGAAGAGCTGAAGACTTTGGAAGATAGAACCAAATTAACTCCATCTTTTAGGTAAGGTTCAACGTCTTTGAAAAGATAAATTTTAGTACAAATTTTTGGAATGAACTTAGGCTTTCAAAGTAGTTCAGAGAGTAACTTATTGTGTCCTTGTTGAACAAATTTGCATGACCTCAATGTGGCATGGAATGGAATAATAAACAATAAACTGGCAAGTAAATAAACCAACCTTTAGAAATTTGTTGTTTGTCTTAGAGTGAAGGGTGCTTAGGAATTATTTCTGTCTCTCTGCTTATAGTTCATTCTTACTGGTGCTCAGGGGACCATAAATGGTGACCAGGATGAACTGGATTGAGTACATGCAAACCCCTTATGCAAATGCCTTAGTTAGCCCCTGTATTATCCAGTGAGTTTGGTCAGATTTTATAAAAACTTAAGAAATTTCCATAAACTAAAATTTTGAAAACATAAAATATATGGTTGTTTTTGATGATGACTTTTTGTTGTTTTGGGAACACATTCATGCTTTATGCATGCAAATCATGTACTCTAGTCCTTTGGGCTTTCTCCTAGACCATTATCACTGTTCTTTCTTTAACAACCAAACAATAAAATGCACACAGTAAAGCATTTTGCTCTTTTTTTTTTTTTTTAAAAAGTATATATATTACTTAATAATCCTTGGGTATTTTAGTTTTATATAATACATTTTAAATATATCATTTATCATAAACTAGGAAATTTCTAAGAAGTGATAAAAGTTTTGCAGTGTTTGCAATGCTTTTAAATTTTCACAAAAATGGCTGCATGGGTCTAAGATATGGGTCAACAGTAGAGTGCTTGCCATGCACATATAAAAACCCAAGTTCAATCTCTGCCACTGCAAAGAAAAGAACATTTAAAAAAAAGTAGGCTTCACTTGGCTGGGGAGATGACTCAAAGAATGGGATGCAGTATTTATAATATATAGAAGGCACAGCATCCATCCCTAACAACACATGATCCTTTGAACACCCCTGAGTTCTACTAGGTATAGTTCCCAAAAAAATCAAACACAATTGCTCATCTTTAATAAGTATGATGCATAAGTAAGCCATTCTCTGTTTAAAATGCTCAATTATTACTATAATTAAGATACAAACTATTTTAAAATTATAAAATATCATAATTTGTTATTATAAAGCTACATTAAGTAGTATCTTCAGTTTTGAATACACTATTTTTCGCTCTATAAAATGCACATAATATTTAGATGCTCACCTCCCCTGCACTCCAATCTTCAGCTCCAAGCGGCATTCACTCTATAAGACACACTTTTGGGGGAAAAAGTGTGTCATATGATACGAAAAATATGATAATTCCCTTCATGTGGTTCTGTCAGAATTTCATTGCTTTGAATTTTGCCTAACAAATAAATGAAATTCTATGTATAAGATGATTTTAAGATGTACAATTATGTTACTACATATATAGTAGTTTGCTATTTGCTAAAAGGTTCACTCTAGGTAAGAGTCAAGAAGATTTTTTATCTACTTGTAATTTGTTATATGAGATGGAGACATCCAAGGGTTAATGAGCAATAACCCCCACCCCAAACAATTAAACATCCCTTTATTACAAGTTTACTGTTTGCCTTGGGCATCATGTAAGACATTGTGGCCAATCATATGTTCATTATTGATCCCCGCTACTGTACCACTGCTTTACACACTGACTTTATTTGCTAAGGTTGCCTTGAAAGAAAATTGTAATTCTGGCTATTTGAAATAAACTTTAAGCTGTCTATGATCACAGAGCTCATAAAATCCTTTGTAAAGATTATAACATTTGTAATTTGGGTAATAGGCCTATTGAGGGAGAAAAAATATCTCTTTGTGGGCTTGAAAACTTGTAAATCCTGATGTTTTAGTTCAGCACAACCCGTATTTTTCAACTTTGACATGATTTCTGTCTGTCATAATTCCAAGCCATTGAAAACATTTTCTCGTTGCTGCTGAGTGATCCAGTCCCTTAGTCCTTTCCAAGAATGTGGTTTTGATGAACAAAAAGCAGTTTTTGACATGTCTGGCCTGTTATTAACACTTGAAGTTATTAACATTTAAAGTTGCTCAAGATTTTTATTAACACCATGAACAGGCCTTGGAATCCTCTAATTGCTGGTGTCGGGGAAACACAAGTGAGCTTTCAGAACATTCCACTTTCCTTGAATACCATGAAAGAGTCTCTTGGGCTCCTATCATTGTATACAAACTTGTCAATCTGCAAGGCCATAAAAATGTTCCAGGGGTTGGAGCCTTTGACTGAATCAGGAGAACTGCCTTTCATCTCATCTCAGGCTTGAAAGATTTGGACCTGAATAAGAGGACTTATCTGAAACAACGAATTCATGCGAGTACCTGAAAATAGACATGGCTGGAGTAAAGCTGATATGATGATTAACAAGTGGGAGAGATAGAGGCTGGTGTCTCCAGGGAGATTAGATCCCACACCAGGGTAGGAAGGGGGTTAAGGCTAGGATGCAGAGGCTTTGCCTGTTCACTGTTCACTCATTGAGTTCCCTTTTCCTCCACAGTGGACTGATGCCCAGCAAGAGCAAGGAATCGGTGGCATCTGAAGGCTCAAACCACACGAGTGGGTACCAGTCCGGGTATCACTCGGATGACACAGACACTACTGTGTACTCCAGTGAAGAGGCGGAACTGTTGAAGCTAGTGGAGATTGGAGTGCAGGTTGGCAGTGCAGCCCAGGTTCCCCAGCCTGATTCTGGAAGCACATTGAGTGTTCCTCCTATTTAAAAGGAGGCACCCAAGAACCTGTCCTGGAAATCACATGAGAGGTGCTGCTTGGATTTTCAAGTGTTGTTCTTTCCACTGCCAGGAAGTAGCCACATTTGATTTTCATTTAAAAGAAAAAAGAAAGTGAAAAGAAAAAAATAGACCTCATAGACTGCAGGGAGCCAGTCTCTTAGGGATTTCCTGAGAAGATGCTTGTGACCCAAGAATGTGTTTCTGTCTTGTCCCAGTGTTGACCTTATTCTCCTTTGCATTCCATCTTAAATTGTATATAAAGTTCCTACTGTGGGGCTCCCCAGGGGTTACAATGAAAAACATTCAAGAGATGACTCAATCCTCCAAGGAGTAGCCATGCCTGGGGAGCTGACCCTTCCGTAGAACTAGAAGATAAACCAAACAATGAAAAGTTTTTTATACTGTGAAGATGGGCATGGTCAAAGGACAGAATTCTTCCCAGAAGCTTTGTATAGAATGAGGGTTCTGAATCAAGTCTTCCATGTATGGTTGGAATTGATAGAAAGAAGTTGACTTGTTTTGAGCACTTACTGGAAATCTGCAAATGCATTGGGTTGGCTCCAGTAGAGGTGGTTCTGGGCTTTGTTAAGAAACGTAAAGGCGGCAGACAAAGTTACTGGTTTTAGAAGGTTGAGCGCTCTTCCTGGTTGGACTAAATGAGAGCTCTTTGCACTGTTTCCGATTCTTAATGAGAGTTCCTTCCGGACTCTTACGTGTCTCTTGGCCAAGGCCCAGGAAGGAAATGACGCAGCCCTGGCTCCTAGTCTCCTACACCGACCCTCTATTCAGCTTACCACAAAGAAAGGACATTCTTATGGAGGCTACCTGGCAAATTTGTTGAATATTTTGACTGTGTAAACCAGCTTCTGGTTTCTTGTAGATGAATAACCGCCTGTCTGCATCAGAATGCAGTAGGTTCTGTATCAAGCTGTGGTATCTGAGTGTCAGGAAGGATTTTACTCTTTGTTCCTTACTCACTTACTCTTACCTCCCTGGTCTCCCCAGCCAGCCAATATTTTAGTCATTTGACTTCCACCATCATATAAAAACTAATTTGGTTTTCTCACTCTCTGAATGATTATTAGCTAGACTTTCAAAATTATTTTATAGCCAAAATTATAACAATATGTATTGTATTTTTTAGACTTTTTAACATTTAAAGGTTTTTCTACTGGTTTCTGCCCTTGTTCTTACCTTTTTCAAAACAGAAAATATATTTTTTATTTGGTATCATAGTGTGAGATGCTGGGAATCATGAGTATAAGACATACTATGGCACGTATATTTATAGTCTGTTTATGTAGAAATAAATGTAATATATTAAAACCTTACATTATATATAATGAACTTTGTACTTCACATTTTGTATCAGTATTATGTAGCATAACAAGGTTATAATGCTTTTAGCAACTGATGCCATTTTATTAAAAACCATTGACAAACTGGAAGAAAACCCTTCACAAAGTTGCATTACTGTTCCTATTTTTTAACTACTAAAATGGAGGAAGGAGAATCAGACATGGATATTTACATAAAATGTTAATATACTTTATAAACTAATAAATATGTTACTAGTTAAAAATGGTATATTATCACAGTTGTTTCAAGGGGTAAAAATTTGATGGGCATAATTGCTTTTCCTCTTCCTCTCTTTACATCATTATTCCAGGGATAATGTAGGCCCATATTTGTTCTCACTGTATTTGGAGTGCTTCTAAGTTTCTTATAATTTGGACTGAGAACTGTGAGTGATAAATCCACTAACAGTTCTTATGGCTGTTGAGTAAATCCTATGCCTATTAGACTAGGCAACCATGAAAATCAGAGAGTATGATGCTGAGACAGCTGGCCAGCCCCTAGCACTACAGGGAAGCTTGAGATGTATTCATAGTTTTTGAGAAGATTTCCTCTGTCCTGTGTCAGAACATCAAATTCCATATTGCCCCTTGGATGGATTACTTTTTCAGATTTGAATGAATGATTAGCAAATCACTGTCATCATAGGTGACTCTATTCTTGTAATATTTTTTACACAAAGGTTTGAAATGCTTTTATAGTCAAAGATGCCTATTATTTTTCTATAGCATCTAGGTTTTTTTTTTAATCTTATGGAAGGCCTTCCCCAGTTCTAAAATAACTTGAAACTCTAGATTTTTCTTCTTGCAGCACATAATTCATTGTGATTTGTTATAGTACATAGAGTGAAGAAGGGATCTGGCTTTGTTTTTTACAACTGTCAGTTGTAAAAGCACTATTTATTTAATGTGCTTCATTTTCCTGCACAAATTAGACATTGTATCATCTTAAAATTATTAGAACAACTGAATTAAAAAGTAGAGACAGTTTGCAAGGAGATAATTCACACTAGGAAGCTAGTCTGACCAGCGAGGACTATAAAGCAAATTAAAAGGAACTGTGGTCTGTTCTGGTTGGATACTGAGTAGTTGGATACTAAATATAGTAACCTAAAAATCTATGAATATTAAGGCATTTTCCAAGAAAAAAATGAATGATTATGAGGGGAAAAGGTAGACATGTGTAATAGAGTCGCATACACTAGGCATATGCACATACACTGAATGTATAGAATGTGGTGGAGAAAAGCCATTGGGGTGTGTTTCTTAGTGTGATAATGAGTAGAAAGGTGAGAGTTGTCAAGTAAATTTGAGCAGTCTCCATGACCAGTTAAATTCTGTCTATTTAGTTGTCTACAGTTCTTATCAGTACCAACATATTTCTTTGATTTTGAAGGGTGGTGTGGTAAAGGTCTCCTAAGCAGTACTCAGAAAACATGATTCCACTCCAGGTGAGATTTGGCTATCCTGTTGGTGGATTGATACCAGAGCCAGATGTTAGGGAAGTACTCTAATATTTATGATGCCAAGAGCCAATAGCTCAGCCCAGAATTACTCAAGAGCTTCCAGATCAATCTTAAAAATCTGGTCCCAGTACAGACCCTGAGCTATTTCCTCAGCTCCATAGGTATTTCTTGGTCCAATCAAAGACATGTCTTTAAGAAAGAGATGATAATATCATCATCCAAGTTACAGTCAGTGGTTATTTTGTTTTGTTTTCCTTTTTAATCCTATGGAGTACATTTGTCTCAATGAGAAATGAACAAAGTTTTGATGATTTGACTACAATTATATCGGCTTTCAAATCTTATCATACTGGGAAATCTTATATTATTTCACAGTGTCAGGGAGACTCCAGGATGAAGAGCATGATGGCATGTCTAGTCTACAGGGACAGCATTGACAAACTGGGCCGATGGCTGAGCTTAGGTCAGGGTGTCCTGACAGATGTGATTATGTGGATTAAGCCTGGTCTTGTCTGCTTCCATTATTACAGTGTTGATTCATAAATAAAAGGAAGAAAGTCAAAGTTTTACTATGAAAATTTAGGTTCTACTAAGGATGAAGATCTCTTCAACACCCCCCTACCCCCACACACAAAACAAAATTTTATTTTAGGAAAAAGAGGGTTATTTTTTTTCTCATCAGCAGCCCCTGGTAACTGTTTCCAATGTCAGGAATTTGGATTCTGTTGAAATGTCACACTTCATAAGGAAATACTTTAGCACTTTGGGCAGAAAGATTAGAGGTAAGGTTTGGTTCTCTGCTTCCTTTTCTCTGTCTCCCACACCTTTTGTTCTGAGCTCCTCTCTTTCCTCAAGTGATCTGCCTTGAAGATAATACTGTGACATTTTATTTTATTTATTTGTGTGAGCTTGTGGTGGGGGTGGGGTGGTTGGGTTGGGGGTGTTCTGGGGCTACTTCTGGTAGCACTCAGGGGACCAATGTGGCAAACCCAGATAGACCGATATGCAAAGCAAGCACCCTATCCATTGTACTATCTTTACAGCCCAATACTGTCTTTGTTTGTTTGTTTTTTGGGACACACCTGACAGTGCTCAGGCTTATTTCTGGTTCTGCTCTCCAGGATCTCTGCTGGTAGGTTTGGGAGACTATCTAGAGTTCTGAAGATTGAATCCCAGTTAGTGGTGTGCAGGGCAAATTCCCTACCTGCTGTACTATTGCTTCAGTTCCCCAACACTGGCTTTTTAAAATAATTTCTGTGTGGTCTTCATTTCAGTTCGAATTGGCAGCATTTGGTGTGTTTTGGAGAATCTACCCTAAGCTTTTGGCTTCCTTCGATGCTTCTCTTGACATGCTTTTTTTTTTCGTTCCTTTCCAACTTCTTCTCTTTACCTTCAGAGGCTCCTCTTTCCACTTACCTTTCCCTTCTCTGTAGCTGGAGTGCCACCAGCCATTTTCCTCAGTGGCTGCAGAGAAAGAAGAGACTAACGGGCAAGTTTATATTCATGACCCCTGGACTAAGTTTACTCAACTTTCTATTCATTAATGAAAGGTGTTGGGGAGTAGAATCTCAAACTCATGACTTTGGAACTAACTTCATTTCCTTTCTCCGTTAATGTTTCTTTTGACCCTTCATTTTAGATATTAATCAACAAGATGTCATATGGGCACCAAACCCGGAAAGTGAAAGCCTTGAGAGAGTAGCTTTTCATTCCCATCTTTCCACATGATGCCTATCTCTTAGGTTGGGCAGGATGTTGCATGTCATACCATAAGTTCTCAAGTAATATAGTAAACTCTGCTCAAAGGTTTTTGCAAAATTTCATTTTGTGCATAAGTTTCTTATAGGTGAGGACTAGATGTAAGTGAAAATTGGTATAAACTATGTGAAAGTAATTTTAAACTTAAAGTTTTGGGAAAGGTTATAGAGTACTTCTAGGTTGTAAACAGACATTTAGTTAAATAAAATACTATGTTGGTGGGGCTATGGTGAAAAAGGAACTCTCATCCACTGCTGGTGGGAATGCTGCCTAGTCCACCTCCTATGGAAAATGGTCTGTAGGTTCTCAATAAACTCAAAATTGAGTTACCATATGACTCAGTAATCCCACTTTTGATTATCTATCCTTAAGACATAAAAACATTCATCCAAAAGGGTATATGCACACCACTCTTCATTGCAGCACTCAGTAAATAGATAAGACTTGGAATCAACCTAGATGTCCAAAAACAGATGAGTGAATCATGAAGATGTGGTACATATATACACTACAATACTACATAGTTTAAGGAATGATGCAATCATTCAATTTGTTGCAAAGTGGATGGAACTGGAAGATATTATGTTAAATGAAGTAGGCCAGAAGAAGAATAAATACAGAATGATATCACTTATAATGTGGTATTTAGAATAATTACATAAAGAAACAAAATGTCTTAAATGGGAATTGTCTTGAACACCCTTGGCCCCAGAGTATAGCAAGGAGAAGGAAAGATATTGAATGAAGGAGAAGAAACATAAATATGAAAGGATGGGGCCAGGGGCCAAGTGTTTTCATGTGCATTGATGGTGTTAAAAAAGAACAAATAAATATCCAAACCAAAGATAGCAACAATGGAATCAGAAGACCCAACTTTAACAATCTAAACTTAATATGGGCCTTTAATCCTGGCAAGCTGGAAGGTAGAGGGGTGGTTTGATATACACTCTGGGAACATTGAAGGAAGACTGACACTGCTGGTGGAATTGGCCCTGATTAAGTCTGAAATACAACTATGAAGGACTTTGTAAATCAAAATAGTTTCAGTAAAATAAAACAAAATTAAAAATAATAATAATTTACTAGGATTTTGATTAGAATGGAGACAAATAAAGGAATCTAGGAAGAACAATCCAGAGAGAAATTTAGCAGCCAAGTTGGCCTGACGTTCTGGAACTGAAGTAGTAGAGCATAGCAGTCCCAGCAGACATCTGACTCAGAGATGAAGGCTCCAGGTTAAGAAAAAAGTATTCTAATGAGGGCTGCTGTTAAGACAAGCATTTCACTAAACAGTAATTGATATTAAATTAAAAAAAAAGGAAACCATTAAAGTATACCCTTTTCTTTATGAAGCAACATAGGGCCTTTATGTAGTTCATGCCTTTTAACAACATTAAATTTAGTAAATGACATCATTCAAAAAATTCTTTTGTTTAAAATGTAAGAACATCAAGAAAATTTGTGATTTAAATTTTACTTTCACCTTCTTATTCCTAGCAAGTACTTTAGAACCTACATCTGGAGTATTTACTAATTACTGGTTACAGAATATCCTTATGCCTGAATTGTTGAAAGCTCTCAAGATTTAGATGTGTTATATGCATAGCAGTGAAAACTACATTTTGTTTTTGCATTGTTTTAGGTTTTTTTTTTTTTTTTTTGCTCTATCATTCAGGAAATAATATTTGGAAGAGTAAATTCAAAAAAGTGAACTGAGTTCTGAAGAGTTATATTTTGTTTTGTTTTTAAAGTCACACTTGGCCATGCTTAAAGATTATTCTTAAATATCTGCTCAGGGACAGCTCCTGGTGGTGCTGAAGGAGATGCTATATAATGCCAGGGATAGAACCAGGTAGGTCTTGTACAAGGCAAGTCCCCTACCTTCTGAAGTATTTCCTCTGCCCCTTCAGAGTTACTTTGACTATCTCCTGGTCATGTGCAACCCATAGGATTGGTGAGTTATGACTTATCAGGAACCTTCGGAACTGCTAATATCAGGAAAGTTCCTTTAATGGGTAATTAGTGCTGCATAGGGGATATTTTATAAACTTAAACGATTGAAACAGATAATCGGGATTGAACACATTTCATTCATTGTCTCTGTGAACACAAATGGAGAAAGCTAGACACAAAGTAGAGAATTCAGGTTAAAAATTTGATGAGCAATATCTGTCTTTCCCCAGATTCTCAAGAAAACTGGCAAACAGTGCCTTACAATCCAAATTGCAGAAAATTCCCACAGAAATCCAGTTTAAAGATTCAGCCTTTAGTATTAAATTTTAGTTAATATAGAATTAAACTTTAAACAAGTAATATTCTATTTTGTGTCTCTATTTTATGTGTATTTTATATGTGCTTATAAATTGGTAGTTATGATAAGTCAGATACTCTTTCTTTTAAGTTGATGAATATTGATTCATTTAGTAGTAATACTAAAGCAAAATGGAAACATTACATATAGACCAGGTGGCAGGTCAGAATAGGATACACCAAAATAGCCTCATTGGTTGTTTCCATAGGTATTTGTTCAGTGAACTATGTCTAGGGTCCCATAAAGTAGTCATCATAACTATTTCCTTAGCTGATTGAATTAAGAGGTTTTAATAAACCTTCAGGCAGAAGGATTCCAATCTCCTTTTAGTATTCTTTATATATCACTACAGATATTACTAATTATCGGTGACATTTTCCATTATTGATTCAGTTGTTCTTTATTCAGTTTAAGAACCTATCTAGTTGGTGCCAGAGAGAGTGTATAGTGAGTAGGGCTCTTGGCCTTGCATACAGCTGACTCAGATTTGATCTCTGGCACACCATATGGTTCCCTAAGTCCCACCTAAAATGATGAGCACAGAGCCACAAGTAAGCCCTAAACACTGCTGGATGTGGCCCCAAAACAATATAACTAAAACAAAACAAAATAAGAACCCCTGTACCTATTATAATGCATTGATAAATTCAACCAGAAAGGAGTCAACTTTTCTTTAGTCAGGGTGTTTATAGAGGGAATGGGAAGATATACAAGAGGCGCTGATAATATGGTGAGGAAATTTGGTCTATTTTTCATCTGTTTTCATCTGTGTTGCAAGTAAAACTTCTGATAGATCTCCAGAAGAATTTCATGTTGGCAGGTATTATATGGTGGTCATACTAAGAGTGAATATTTGGCCTAAGTAACATTATGTTGCTCTTTATATTATTGGTCTGAATTTTGAAATTGCCCCAGAAGATGAACATTCAAAGCACAGAAAGAACAAATTCCATCATTGTCATTAGTTTCGCCAGAAATTCTTCAACAGATATTTTTACATAATGATTTCTCTTTGAGTATTTCAAAATATTATCAGATAACATGCAACATTTAATAATTACATGTTTCAAAAATCAGACTATTCTCCTATGTAAACTACCTTGAGAATCTTTTAAGCTGCTGATTGGTACTTGAAGTCAATAGAAGTGGCTTTTCTTGTAGTTCAATCATCATTCCCATTCCCCTGTCTAATATAGTTGGCAAATTGCCTTGGGAACCTGTCACAAAGAAAGGGAAGAAAGTCCTCATTCTTCTCTTATCACTCTTTTCATCAATGAGTTTCAGTGTTCTGTCCAGATTTTGTTCCTATAGTCTTTTGTACTAGAGAGCTTATTGCTTCTTTGACTGAAGTGCAAGACAAGAGATGTCACTCTAAAATCCATTCTTGAGTCATATCTTAAAAAAATAGTTTAAATAGTTCACTTAAAGTCTGTTCTAGTGAATGCCAAATTTTGGACTATATATATTCAATTTTAGTTTAATAGGAATTTTAGATAAAAAATATATATCCTGGACTTAATTTTCATTGTGTTCTTCTATTTCACAATGATGGACATTTTATACAGTCTTCACAGTCACACAGTGCTGGGCAACTAAAAAAGCAGAAAACTAACATTGGTCATCTGCCATATGTAATTGATCAGCTATAATATGCTGTCCACTTAATGCTTTCTATTTTTTAATAGATTTTTATTGTGACCAAAGTGCATTATAAGTCTTTCACAGAATTATTTACGGTAACTTAATGCTTTCTTGAACCCTTATGTTAGGTGTTAAAGATAGGCAGCTAAGATTTGAAGGCCCAGCAAGAAAGGTCATACTATGGTAGGATCTAGTAATTTTTGCCTTAAGACATGCTTATATTTGAGATAAGGACCTTTTCTTTGGAGCCAGATAGTATAGGTATTGAGTCACTTGCCTTGCATACAGAAACATTGGTTAGATCCCCAACACTGCAAATGGCCCTTGAGCCCTGCCAGTGGTAATATTTACGCACAGAGCCAACAATAATCCCTGAGCACAGTTTGGTATGACCCAGAAACCAAAACTTCAAAATAAAACAAAACAAACAAAAAAGGAAAAAAATCTTTTTTCTGATGAATTTGGATGCATTCATCTTCTGGTAATTTAGCCTGCCAAGTAAAGGGCACATGTTATAATAATTTGGAGCTTTAAGAGCCCTAGTTTATATGTATTGGCTTCAATATTTATATCTTTAGGAAACATTGTTAAAGCCACTAAAAATGACTAATAAAAGCTTACTGTTACAACAAGTATTTATTTGCTTGAGGGAAAAATATTTTATGAGCTCTGTGATCATTGTCAAATTTCTTTGAGTCTTACTTTTCTCATCTGAATGAAGATTAAATGAGATACACACAGATATAAATTACATGATGGAAAATATTCAACAATGAATGACTATCATTTTTTTTTTTTTTTTTTTGGTTTTTGGGCCACACCCGGCGGTGCCTAGGGGTTACTTCTGGCTGTCTGCTCAGAAATAGCTCCTGGCAGGCACGGGAGAACCATATGGGACACCGGGATTTGAACCAACCACCTTTGGTCCTGAATTGGCTGCTTGCAAGGCAAACACCGCTGTGCTATCTCTCCGTGCCCGACTATCATTCTTATGACAATGCTAGTGTGAGTGGAGATACATTTATAATTTGTCAAATGATAGTTCTCAAAGATGTTTATTTGCCATCAGAAAATTGGATGGGGATCTCCAAAGGCAGATACAGCTTTCCCTGGTCCCTTAGGTTTATAGATCTCTTTATAAGGACTCAAAACATGAGAAAAAAATTTTTGAATGGCATGTGCCTGAGAAGACTACAGTATGAAATATTCAAAATTCAGAATAAATTCACTGGTTGGATAAAAATAATTATTTTAATATTTGTGTACAAATTTTGGGTTTGGACATCCTGGATTAGCAACAATTTTAAATGAGCTTTAATTAAACTGAGTATGTCAAATGATGGGTTTTAACTCATCCAATTTCATTGACCAATAAATTAAACTCTTGTAAGACTTATTTATATGTTTATAACCTTTTATAATGAGGTTTTCTTTGAAGTTTTAGTGTACTGGTTTTTATTCTATCTTCATGATGGAATATTAATTTTTTTAACTTAATTAAGTTTTCAAGTATTAAGAGACATAGACTTATACTATTCATAAAATATATATCTATTTTAATAATTCTTTAAAATTCACTAATTATAACATAATATTCAATCTTCTATTTTCTATTAAGATAAATATTCTGTGTAGAATCTAATCAAATCACATCAACATAAAATGTCATTTTTCCTACCAGTTTCTATAAATGCAACATTAAGGCTTCTATGGTAATTGAGACTTTCAAACGAATGATAAAATATTAGTAATATCTGCAGACATTTTGGGGCTTCCCTCAGCTTGCTTCAACCTGGGAACTTTGATCTTCTCTGGCATTAATCCCCTGAGGGCGTGCCTCAGCTGAGGTGTGTCTTTCCAGGCTCGAGTTGTGGATAAGACAGATTTTGCTGGGCCCCTTAAGCTCAGCAGACATTTTGAGGCTCCCCCTTGGCTTGCTTCAACCTGGGAATTTTGATCTCTGGCATTCATCCCCTGATGGCTTGCCTCGGCTGAGGTGAGTGTTTCCAGGCCGGAGTTGCGGATAAAGCTGACTCTGCTGGCCCCCTTAAGGCCACCAATAAGGGGTCGAAACAGAGGAGCGCAGCTGCTCCACTTCGCTTCATGGCTGCGCACTCCACCTAGTCAATGAGTACCACCACACATGTAGAAAAACCCACAGCATAAGCGTGACAATGGGGAAACTACACAGACCAACTTCAGCCATAGAGAATGAAAATGAAAACTCTGATGACCCAACAATGGCCAACCACCTAAGCAGTTTTTAAAAAATGGAGTTTAGAGAAGAAATATGGAGGATGCTCACAGAACTCAAAGAAAGTATAGATCAGAACAGTAATAAAAATCAAGAGAATATGAAGATAGAAATCAGAAAACTCCAAACTGAAATATCAGGTCAAATAACAGGTCTGAAAAACTCAGTACATGAATTGAAGAACACTATGGATGAGCTTTCCAACAGGTTAAAAGCAGCTGAGGATAGAATTAGTGCGCTGGAAGATGCGATGCATAACAACTTTCCACAGCAGAAGAGATTGGAAAAAAGCCTTAAATCAAATGATCAGACAATGGAAAAATTACTCAAAGAATATGAGCAGATGAAAATAGAAGTCTTTGATAAGCTCAACAGAAACAACTTTAGAATCACTGGAGTCCCAGAGACCCAAGAAGAAAATCTCCAGGAAGAATCAACAGTCAAGAACATCATCACAGAGAAACTACCAGAGCTAAAGAAAACATGTGACCAAATCCTGCATGCCCGAAGAGTACCAGCTAAAAAAGACCCCAAGAGAAACACCCCAAGACACATCCTAGTCACGATGATGAATCCCACAGATAGAGATAGAATACTGCAAGCAACAAGATCAAAAAGAGAAATTACATTACAGGGAGCATCCTTGAAATTTACAGAAGACCTGTCACCAGAAACACTCAAGGCCAGAAGGCAGTGGTGGGATATAGTGACAAAATTCAATGAAATAAATGCTTCGCCAAGAATACTACACCCAGCAAAACTCACTTTCAGGTTTGAAGGAAGTATATATGGCTTCACAGATAAACAACAGTTCAAAAACTTTACAGACTTAAAACCAGCCTTAAAAGAAAAACTGAAAGATCTATTCTAAAGACAAGACTAAACAAAAAAACACCAAACTTCTACACAAAGATGGCAATAAATCCCATGACAATTATTTCTCTCAATGTCAATGGACTAAATGCACCCATTAAGAGGCACAGAGTGGCGAAATGGATCAAGAAACTGAAGCCAACCTTTTGCTGCCTACAAGAAACACACCTGAATAGTCAGAATAAATGTAGACTCAAAATCAAAGGCTGGAGGAAAATCATTCAAGCAAACAACACCCTTAAAAAAGTGGGGGTGGCCATACTAATATCAGATGACACAAACTTTATACTCAGAAAAGCTGTAAGGGACAAAGATGGATATTATGTACTAATCAAGGGATATGTACAGCAGGAAGAAATCACTCTCCTAAACATATATGCACCCAATGAGGGACTAGCAAAGTATTTAATACAATTGTTGATAAATCTGAAAAAGGATATCAATAATAACACAATAATTGTGGGAGACCTCAACACAGGCTTGTCAACACTTGATAGGTCAACCAAATGGAAACCCAACAAAAATATACTAGACCTGAAAAGAGAAATGGAAGAAAGAGGTCTAGTAGATATATATAGAACACTCCATCCTCAGAAACCTGGATACACATTCTTTTCTAACGTTCATGGGTCATTCTCCAGGATAGACCACATGCTGGCACATAAGACATACCTCCATAAAATCAAGAAGATAGAAATTTTGCAGGCTACCTTTGCTGACCACAAGGCTCTGAAGTTAGATGTGAACTACAAAGGAACACAGAAGGAAAAATTGAACACCTGGAAATTAAACAGTCTACTACTGATCAACCAGTGGGTCCAAGATGAAATCAAAGAAGAAATCAAAAATTTCCTGGAAACAAATGACAATGAAAACACAAACTATCAGAACCTATGGGGTACAGCGGTACTGAGAGGAAAATTTATAGTTTTGCAAGCACACATCAGGAAGGAAGAAAGAGCATACATGAATAGCTTAATGACGCAGCTTATAGAATTAGAAAATGATCAACAAAAGAAACTAAAAATAGGGAGACAGAAGGAAATAACAAAGCTGAGAGCAGAAATCAATGAAATGGCAACCCAAAAAACAATCCAAAAGATCAAAAAAGCAGAAGTTGGTTCTTTGAAAAAATAAACAAGAGAGATAGACCATTGGCAAAACTCACAAAGCAAAAGAGAGAGAGAAATGTATTAGAAATGAAAAGGGGGAGATCACTACAGATACTGCAGAGATTGAAAGGGTATTCAGAGAATACTTTGAGAAACTCTATGCTACTAAATATGAGAACCTGGACGAAATGGATAAATTTTTGAACTCATATAACCCTCCACAGTTGAATAAAGAAGATGTAGCATAACTAAACACCCCTATCACTATTGAGGAAATTAAAACCATAATCAAAAATTTGCCCAAAAACAAAAGCCCAGGCCCTGATGGATTCAAGAATGAATTCTTTCAAACCTTTCAAGAGGAACTACTACCAATCCTGACCAGGTTCTTTTATGAAATCGAAAAAACAGGAACACTTCCAAATAGCTTTTATAAAGCCAACATCACCTTAATACCAAAACCAAATAGAGATGCTGCCAAAAAGAAAATTAAAGACTAATATCCCTGATGAACACAGATGTAAAGATCCTCAACAAAATCCTGGTGATTAGGATCCAGTGCCTCATCAAGAAGATCATTCACTTTGATCAAGTAGGTTTCATCCCAGGAATGCAAGGATGGTTTAACATCCGTAAATCTATCAACATAATACACAACATAAACAAGAAAAATAAAAATCACATGGTCATATCAATAGATGCAGAAAAAGCATTTGATAAGGTTCAACACCCATTCTTGATCAAAACTCTCAGCAAGATAGGAATAAAAGGAACCTTTCTCAATATAGTTAAAGCCATCTACCACAAGCCAGTGCCAAATATTATCCTCAATGGAGAAAAACTAAAAGCCTACCCTCTAAAATCTGGTACAAGTCAAGGCTGTCCTCTCTCACCACTCCTATTCAACATAGTACTGGAAGTACTTGCTATAGCGATTAGGCAAAAAAAAGATATCAAGGGAATCCAGATAGAAAAGGAAGAAGTCAAACTCTCACTGTTTGCAGATGACATGATACTCTACTTAGAAAACCCTAAAGACTCTACCAAAAAGCTTCTAGAAATAATAGATTCATATAGCAAAGTGGCAGGCTACAAAATTAACACACAAAAATCAATGGCCCTTTTATACACTAATAATGATAGGGAAGAAATGGACATTAAGAGAACAATCCCATTCACATTAGTGCCACACAAACTCAAATATCTTGGAGTCAACCTGACTAAAGATGTGAAGGATCGGGGCCGGAGAGATAGCATGGAGGCAAGGCATTTGCCTTTCATGCAGGAGGTCATCGGTTCAAATCCCGGCGCCCCATATGGTCCCCTGTGCCTGCCAGGAGCAATTTCTGAGCCTGGAGCCAGAAATCACCCCTGAGCACTGCCGGGTGTGACCCAAAAATCAAAAAAAAAAAAAAGATGTGAAGGATTTATACAAAGAAAACTATAAAACACTGCTCCAAGAAATAAGAGAGGACACACGGAAATGGAAACACATACCCTGCTCATGGATTGGCAGGATCAACATCATTAAAATGGCAATACTTCCAAAAGCATTGTACAGATTTAATGCAATTCCTCTAAAGATACCCATGACATTCTTGAAAGAAGTGGATCAAACACTTCTGAAATTCATTTGGAATAATAAACAACCTCGAATAGCTAAAGCACTTCTTGGGAAAAGGAATATGGGAGGCATTACTTTCCCCAATTTTAAGCTGTATTACAAAGCAATATTTATAATAACAGCATGGTATTGGAATAAAGACAGACCCTCAGATCAGTGGAATAGGCTTGAGTACTCAGAGAATGTTCCTCAGACATATAACCACCTAGTTTTTGATAAAGGAACAAGAAATCCTAAACGGAGCAAGGAAAGCCTCTTCAACAAGTGGTGTTGGCACAACTGGTTAGCCACTTGCAAAAAAGCGAACTCAGGCCCCCAGCTAGCACCATGTACAAAGGTAAAATCCAAATGGATTAAAGACCTTGATATCAGATCTGAAACTATAAGGTATATAGAACAACATGTAGGTGAAACACTCTAGGATATTGAGACTAAAGGCATCTTGAAGGAGACAGCACTCTCCAAACAAATGGAAGCAGAGATAAACAGGTGGGACTATATTAAGCTGAGAAGCTTCTGCATCTCAAAGGAGATAGTTCCCAGAATACAAAGGCCACCCACTGAGTGGGAGAAATTATTCACCCAATACTCATCAGATAAAGGACTAATATCCAAAATTTACAAGGCACTGACAGAACTATACAAGAAAAAAACAATTAACCCCATCAAAAAATGGGGAGAAGAAATGAACAGACACTTTGAAAAAGAAGAAAGGCAAATGCCAAAAGGCACATGAAAAGATAGATGCTCAACATCACTAATCATCAGGGAGATGCAAATCAAAAGTACTATGAGGGGGCCGGGCGGTGGCGCTGGAGGTAAGGTGCCTGCCTTGCCTGCGCTAGCCTAGGACGGACCGCGGTTCCATCCCCCGGCGTCCCATATGGTCCCCCAAGAAGCCAGGAGCAACTTCTGAGCGCATAGCCAGGAGTAACCCCTGAGCGTCACAGGGTGTGGCCCAAAAACCAAAAAAAAAAAAAAAAAAGTACTATGAGGTACCACCTCACGCCACTGAGATTGGCACACATCACAAAAAAGGAAAACAAGCACTGCTGGTGGGGATGTGGAGAGAAAGGAACTCTTTTTCACTGCTGGTGGGAATGCTGTCTAGTACAACCTTTATGGAAAGCGATATAGAGATTCCTTCACAAACTGGAAATTGAGCTTCCATAGGATACAGCTATACCACTCCTAGGAATATACCCGAGGAGCACAAAAATACAATAGAAAAATCCCTTCCTTACACCTATATTCATTGCAGCGCTATTTACAATAGCCAGACTCTAGAAACAACCAAGATGCCCTTCAACAGATGAGTGGCTAAAGAAACTGTGGTAAATATACACAATGGAATACTATGCCGCCGTCAGGAGAGATGAAGTCATGAAATTTTCCTATACATGGATGTACATGGAATCTATTATGCTGAGTGAAGTAAGTCAGAGGGAGAGAGAAAGACGCAGAATGGTTTCACTCATCTATGTGTTTTAAGAAAAATGAAAGACATTTTTAACAGTATCTCAGAGACAAGAGAGATGAGGGCTGGTAAGTGCAGCTCATGACATGAAGCTCATCACATAGAGTGATGAGTGCAGTTGCAGAGATGACTACACTGAAAACTATCATAACAATGTGAATGAATGAGGGAAGTACAGTGAATGAATGAGAAGCCTGTCTCGAGTACAGGTGTGGGGGGTGGGGAGGAGGGAGATCTGGGAAATTGGTGGTGGGAATGTTGCACTGGTGAAGGGGGTTGTTCTTTACATGACTGTAATCATACAACTATAATCATATTTGTAATCGCGGTGTTTAAAGATAATTATAAAAAAACAAAAAACAAAAAAATATTAGTAATAAAATTATAAAATATGCCAGAATATTGAAAAATTTTAGGTGACTTTCAAAAAGTATCAGAACTCAAAGTGGATGGAGCAATTACAATTATGTAAGAATATTAGCTCTATTAGAATATAAATGTTTGTCTATTTTATCCACTGGGTTTTTTTCTCTCCAGTGTCTACAACTGTAGCACCTAACTATAGTCTGTGTTCAATATTTATGGGACATAAATATAGAGTATCGTTTTGCAAATAGGATTTTAATCAGCTGGTTCTCAGTGAATTTGACTATTTATTGTTTTAGTGTTGTTTCCTAAGTACCAGCAATAATAACTGACACAATAGTAAAACAGCCATAGGGACTTTTAACTGTGTTTGCAGGGTATGTTCGAGTTACTTAATAGCGAAGAAAAAAGTCAAGTTGAAGTTGTGTAACTAGAGAAATATGCAGTGAGGCAGGAAAGGGATTGTCCATCATTTCAAAGCTGGACAGATCCACCTGAATTCTGACACTTCATTCTTGAAAACACGTTTAAGAGGGAGCCAACAAGCAGTAGCATATCTAGAGGGAGTGACCAGGATGGTCTCATAGAAAGGATGGTTGAAAAACTGTAAATAGTTGGAGAAGCATTAAGGGGTATGCAAGGATCCTCTTTTCTATATTAAGTGGCATCATGAAAGTAACTTTCCCAGGGGACCAAAGTAGGAAAGAAACTAATTAGATTTATGGAGACCATAAGAATGTCAAGTTATGTGATCAAGTGCAAGTCACCCAAATTCTCTGAGCCTCATTTTCTTCATTCATAACATGGAGATAGTAATAGTTCATTCATAATAGAGTTGTTAGGAGGATTAAATGAAGTAATGTAAGAAACTAGTATGGTGTCTGGCACATCACAAGTATTCAACAAATGCCATTCTTCTTATATATCAATCAAAAGGCTCCTTATGTTTACTTTTTGTTTAAGAAATGGTGACCCCAATTTTGTTCTCAAACTGTGGGAACTCATCAGTTTCTTCTGAGGGCAGAGCAGTTATTTTTTGTTTTCAAAAGAGCTGCTTCCACTGATGACACCCTGATATATACACAACACTTCAGTCCTTTCCGTGGAGTCTGGACGTCTGCTTTGTTTGTCAGTCTGTGTAGAATAGAGACAGGAAGACGCAGTGAGACCCAGGGGCCTACAAACTGGAGTCCAGGCTGGTAGATCGGGGAAGTGTTCCTGTGAGTCACTGGCTAAAAGGCTCGGCTCAATCAGGCTCCTAGGCTCCTCACACAGGGAGACATTTCCTGTTCTTTGTAATCTCAGGTTCCCCCTCCCCCAGGATTTTCAGAGGAAACTCTTTAAATGAATTGTTATAATCCAAGGGAAGGAGTGAGTGTTTTTAGTGGCTGCCAAGATCGGGGAATCTCCCCAATCTTGAGAAACCAGGCAAGCCAAGTTGGTTCTACCTTGCTGTTGTGGCCTAAGGAAACACAGGGCCTTGACTTATTTCCTTAGGCTGTCGCTACCTTGTGAGCTAAAACACGACTTGTGCCTTCCAAATTAATTCTCTGTAGCCTGTCTGGAAAAGGACAAAGACTTCATTTCATTTTAACTTTGGGGAAGGTACCTTCAATCTCTTTGGATTTGTTTAAGTCCCAATGTTGCATGAAGGCCAACATTGTTAAGTGCTTATTACCTCATAGGTGAAGGTGAAGGGGGGATGGGACGTTGGGGTAGGGGAGCTGGCCATCTTGGTCCAGATCCTGGGTCTTTGACAGGTTTATGAAGGGTAAAAGGCAGGAGACGAATCACCTCCCTTGGCTTTGGTCTCCCCAATTGGTTCAGTTTGGGATCCTGTGGAGGCCCCTGTTTGAGACTGCAGACTGATTAGGCTGCAGACTTGCTGGGGTCATTAGGAAAGTGCACAAGCCCTGGAACATAAGGCCCTGATAAGGATCTCCCACCTCCAGATAAGGAGCTGTTTAGGGGAATCTAAGGAAACCCTGGGTTTGTTTCCATAACGCTGGACAATGTAAAGTGTAATCCCCATACAGATATAATTAGCTGTTAAGCATATTAAATGTGAGAAAGGGGTGCTCTGCTGGGCCATTAATTACTGGAAATCCACACTCCAGGGAAACCTAGGGCAGGTATCTTTTCCTGCCAGATGGTGAGTGCGGGTAGGGATCAAGAGGCTGAGCTTAAGGTGATTTCAGCAACCCCAATGCTCCAAAAGAAGGGACCTGGGAGCTCTAATCTTAAGAGTCCTAGAGCCCTTGGACCTTGGGAGGGCAGAAAGTACTGTCTCTGAGGAAGGATTAGAGCAAATCATAACAATACAGCAAATAGTTTACTTGCTGTTTTCCGCAGGCTGCAGGTTTTGCTCTCAGTTAATACATGATCTGGTGAAGACATGGAACTCTTGCAGAACTGGAGACATGGCAAATTTCTTAAGAAAGGCTTTATATCGGACCCGGAGAGATAGCACAGCAGCGTTTGCCTTGCAAGCAGCCGATCCAGGACCAAAGGTGGTTGGTTCGAATCCTGGTGTCCCATATGGTCCCCCGTGCCTGCCAGGAGCTATTTCTGAGCAGACAGCCAGGAGTAACCCCTGAGCATCGCCGGGTGTGGCCCAAAAAACAAACAAACAATAAACAAAAAAAAGAGAAAGGCTTTATATATTTCTAGTCAAGGAATAATAATTTCTTGCCTTAACTCAATGGCATATCCTACTATTGATGCAATATAAAGAACAGGAACATCAGCAACAATAATAATCATTATGAAGACCTTAACTTCATATTAGGAAGAGTACTAAACACTCCTTTTGAGTATTTCTCAACTTTTTTTTCCCAACCATGACTGCCTGACATCTTATTTTCTTCCTGTAGCCTTCCTCTCCCCACATCTTACTGGTTGGTTTCCCAGTTTCATTCTAGGGTTCCTCATAGATTTTTTTATCCGTGTTCCCCTTGAAATATTCTAGGGCCCACAGGAGGGCCATTTGGCCCTGGGTGAAAAATGCTGATGTAATTAGTTGTTCAGTCTAGCCATGTGAACTATGTTACCAAGAATATCATCAGTTTTTTTTTTTTATAGATAAGGAAATCGAGGCACAGACAGGTTATCTTTTTGGTACAAAGCTGTATACTCAGAAAAATAATGAGTTCAAGTATTAATCCCAGAGGCTGATTCTTCCTCTTATTTTCTTGCTAAAATTTGGGGGGGAGGGGACAGGGGGAAACAGCAATTCTATAGACTAAGATTAACCCAAACTAAAATATATTCAGAAACTATGTAGGTAGAGTCTATATATTCTTCTTTGACATTTCTTAGTGTCTGCATGATACAATCCAAAGTTTATTTGAAGACTCTATCACAATTTTTAGGAAACTACTTAAGACGTTGGAATAACAAAGTAGTCATTGAGAAAAATTTATATTATATTTGAATGTCTTCAAATTTGATGAGGAGAAGGCTTCTTGAGCTAATAACCAACAACAATAACCAGCATGTTAGGAAGATTGTTGCAATTTCAAGTTTGGGATATTTAAACAGACACTTGAGAAGTTTTGGCATTGAACTGACCATTCACCACGCTGATAATTATGTTCTCAGGAGAATTTGTATGCCAGAGCAGGTGCATAAGGCTGGCTGTAATGACCTTAAGTCATTTTGCTCTGGGCTCTGTGCATCAGAAAGATTGGAACACATAACTGTGCTATCTGAGAATTCAATTGGCTATATCCTTGTGATGGGAAAGTGAGAGATTAGATCTTTTTACAAAGATAATAATTATTTCTATCCTTCCCCCCCACCCCCAATGATTTCTTTTAAATAACTGAAGATTCTCCCTGGTGTTCCTTCAAAGTTCATCCAAGGCTACTGACCTCTGTCATCTGATTTGATTCAAGGTCATGCTAAATACTGGAGAATTTTGCTGTAAAGTGCAAAGTACCAGAGGATAATACCATCTTCTGGAGGACTTAGAACATTAGAGGACAGAGTTTGTGCACTAGATGTAAGATGACAAGAAAGTAAGTAGTTTTGTGGCTAGCAATGACCAGGTGGGATTGGAATAAAGAATGACCAGGTTAGTCAGGCATTGCTGAGAAAAAACCAGCTCACTCCATATCTTATCAATTGCCATTTTGTGTGATTTAAGACAGCTCAGTATTAATTTTTTTTTGTTTTGTTTTTAAGTGTGTCGATGAGGTAGAGTGTGGCAGGCATGGATGGAAAACTAAATGACTTGGTACTCATTTCCAGAGCCTTAAGGAGATAACATCACAGCAGGAGCCATAAGGGGGCACTTAGGTTAGCTTTGCCCTAAAACAAAATAATAATCACAAAGCGATCTTTACATTTTCTGATAAAGGTCTCCTTCTTGCCTACTGCCAGAAGCTGAAGAACTTTATATGGGAGTTAAGGTTAAAAGCAGCAGGGTGCACAGAGATAAACCCCCCATCCTTATTAACCAACTTGCTTTTTAATGGCAAGAAAGTCATCAGTAGCTTGGCAGAACTTAGAGGGTTCCCACAGGGAGCCTGCCATGCCCTGCTCTGGCTTGTTATGTTTTATTGGCAGCCCACAGCTTGTGGTAATCATAGAGCCATCTCTAAGAAAGATCAGTCTCTGAAAGGTGCGAGATAGTAGTCTTAACCTCCTAACCCCTGGTTTGGCAGGAAGGCAGCCCAGTGTGAAAGTTGCCATTCTTCTTTGAGACTCTGCTGCGGTGGATTTCATTTCTGAGCAATTAGCTGAACACTTTTCAGCAGGCACTATTTCTCATGGCATCCTTGCTAATAATGTATATCCATAAAAAGAACTTTGAAGCTTATTTGAAATGGAAAGTTGGGAGATTTTAGGGCCCTGTAGCATCCACAATATACCAAGCAAACATGTGAGATAGAGTCTAACATTGCATTTTCTCAGTAGTCATACTTACGTACTAAAATGCCGTGGCACTTATCACAAAATACACTTAAATGACAAGATTGAACAAAATCATCCACATCCTTGATTTAGTCACTGGAAGAAGCTTTGGGCAGATGTTGTTAGGAATCTAAGAAACAGATATCATTAATGTGCATGTTAAATGCCAAAGACCTCAGTGTCAGGAAAAGCTTCTGAGGGAAATCTTCCAAGGGAAATTTCAGCCGTGAAAGATGTAGGAAAATCATGATGGAGATATCCATGAAAATGTCTGTTAATCACGTTGCTCTTAGGTAAAAAATAATGGGGAATGCCTTCTTTCAGATAAGCTTGACTTGAATAACCTAGGGACCAATGGTTTACAAATTCTCCCTAGCAATGTTTTCATAATATACATTGAGGAAAATAGGCGGCACTCTATAAAATATGAACGTGAAAGGTGCCTTCAATGATATAATTCCATTGGAAAGATAACAATTAAACAAGTGAGATTACATCAAATTTCAATGTTTTGTATGGAACAAGAAATGTAGGCTAAAATTAAAAGACACCCTATTGAATGGGAGGAAATACTCGCACACCATACTTCAGACAAAAAATATATAAAACACTCAAAAACACAACAAAAACAAATAACCTCACTTTAAAAAATGGAGATGAGCAGACACTTCTCCAAAGAGAAGTGAAATACAAATGAAAAGAGCAATGAGGTATCATTTCATATTAGTGAAAATGGCATAAATAAAAGACTCAGGACAGTGCTGGAACTGGAGCATTGAGTGGATAGGGCATTTGCCTTGAATGTGGTCAACCCAGGTTCAATTACCAGCATCACATAGTTCTCCTGATCCTGTCAGGAGTAATTTCTCAGCACAGTTCCAGAAGTAATCCCTGATCACCTGTGGAAGTGGATCCAAACCAAAACCAAAACAAAACAAAAACAAACAAGCAAAGATCCCCTAACAATGAATGTTGGTACTCATGGTGAAAAAGGAACATTCATTCACTGTTGGTGGGAATGTCAGCTTGCCTTTTTGCAACATGAATGGGATGAAAAGATATCATGTTAAGTGGAATAAGCCAGAGGAGAAGTACTGGGTGATTTTATTTATATGTGGTTTATAAAGAAGCAAAGCAAGGAAATAGTATCAAATGATGATGAACACTTGAACTTGATTACAGAGCTGCGGTTACTAAGAACTGGAAGGAGGAGCTTGGGTTGAGGGACAAAGAGTCGGCCTAGAAGTGACAGGAGGACAGTGTGGAGAGCCTTTATATATTTGGGACGAGGGTCTTCACAACTTTGGTGGCATTGAAGGTGCACAGAAAGAGCATAAATATTAACACTAATATAACATGTTATTTCAACTAAAAATATCTAGTTGTTCTAGTACAGAGTTATAGTGAATGATCCCTGCTTTAAGCAGTAAAGAATAAAATGCATGGCTTCACAAAAGAAGATTATAGTGATAGAATGGGCTTCCGAAGCTACGAGATGCCACCAAGTTTCTGAGTACCTCTTTTCTTTCTTTAGTGGAAGTGTAGGTATTACAAGAGGATAGTGGTTGGTCCAGATATAATTCTGTAAGAAGGGAAAAGAGAAACTCTGTCATCCTGAGGCACTTTCTCAGGCTCAAGTAAATGATTTTAGAAACTCCCACCTCCACCCCAGATATCACTTGATAGTTGATTGGTTTAAGCTAACCATTTTATGAATCAATCACTAGCAAAGAGAAGGGGATTATTCTGAGACCAACCAGGCCAACTCCTGTAATTGAAGGGCACTTAACTGTGTTCATGCACAGAGCAGGGCCTAGTAGGAAGATAAATGAAGTAGGCAAACTCAGAAGCTCACCAGGGCATCATTCATTGTGAGTGGTAAGGTAAACTGGAATGGCATGTTCAGTTTCATTTATCTTTTCACTGCTTTATCAGGTTATAAAAGGGTACGTGTTATACAAAAGTGTTGTATGTTCTTTGTGCAAATGTTTTTAAATTCAGGCTGTTTACTATCTTCTATCTTTGTTGTTATATTAATAATTATTACCCATTAGTATATTCTAAATATAAATGTTTACTATAAATAAATATAAAAACATTATATGCAAATATATAAGTATATAAGCATTTGCTTTATATGTTTAAATATTACATATAAAGTTAGTAGCCAAACTTTATGAAATAGTATTGATAGTATTAACATATTTTGCTACACATTTTGCTATACATGTGTTATAATATAATAAACTGCATATAATGTACAAAATAAATATGTACTGATATACAGACTTTTTTGTCTGCTTAGTTTGGTTTTTTTGTAGTGTGGGAACACCAAGTGATTCTCAGGACTTATTTCTGGCTCTATGTTCAGGGACCATTTCAGGGCTCAGAATTTCTGCTTTGCTTTCTCTCTGGCTCTGCGTACCATTCTTTTTTTTTTTATAATTTCTTTATTTAAACACAGTGATTACAAACATAACTGTAGTTGGGTTTCAGCATAACAAGAACACCAACCCCCATTCACCGTGCAACCATCTCATCACCAGTGCTTCCATCTCTTCCCTCCTCCCTCCCCCTGCCTGTATTTGAGACAGGCTTTCTACATCCCTCACTGACATTGTGCAAAACATTCTTTTTTTTTCCATGTGCTGCTGGCAAGCACATTTTTTTTTTAAAACCCTCATATTCTGAGTCACACTGCAGGAAACATTCCTCTACAGAGAAAAAACTAATATAAAGATAATTTTCTTTTTTTTTCTTTATTTAAACATCTTGATTACATATATGATTGTGATTAGGTTTCAGTCATGTAAAGAACACCCCCTTCACCAGTGCAACATTCCCACCACCAATGTCCCAAATCTCCCTCCTTCCCACCCCACCCCCACCTGTACTCCAGACATGCTTTCCAGTCCCTCATTCATTCACATGATTATGGTAGTTCTCTATGTAGCTATTTCTATAACTGCACTCACCACTCTTTGTGGTGAGCTTCATGAAGTAAGCTGGAAGTTCCAGCCCTCCTCTCATTGTCTGTGAGGATTGTTGCAAAAATGACTCATTTTTCTTAAAACCCATAGATGAGTGAGACTATTCTGCCTCTCTCTCTCTCCCTCTGACTTATTTTACTCAGCATGATAGATTCCATGTACATCCATGTATAGGAAACTTCATGACTTCATCTCTCCTGATGGCTGCATAATATTCCATTGTGTATATGTGCCACTGTTTCTTTAGCCATTTGTCTGAAGAGCATCTTGGTTGTTTCCAGAGCCTGGCTATTGTGAATAGTGCTGCAATAAATATAGGTGTGAGGAAGGGGTTTTTGTATTGTATTCTTGTGTTCTTAGGGTATATCCCTAGGAGTGGAATAGCTGGGTCGAATGGGAGCTCAATTTCCAGATTTTGGAGGAATCTCCATAATGCTTTCCATAGAGGTTGGACTAGATGGCATTCCCACCAGCAGTGGATAAGAGTTCCTTTCTCTCCACATCCTCGCCAGCACTGATTGTTCTCATTCTTTGTGATGTATGCCAATCTCTGTGGTGTGAGATGGTATCTCATCATTGTTTTGATTTGCATCTCCCTGATGAATAGTGACAAGGAGCATTTTTTCATATGCCTTTTGGCCATTTGTATTTCTTTTTTATCAAAGCATCTGTTCATTTCCTCTCCCCATTTTTTGATGGGATTAGATTTTTTTTTCTTGTAAAGTTCTATCAGTGCCCTGTATATTTTGGATATTAGCCCTTATCTGATGGGTGTTGGGTGAATAGTTTCTCCCACTCGATGGGTGGCTCTTGTATTCTGGGCAATATTTCTTTTGAGGTGCAGAAGCTTCTCATTTTAATGTATTCCCATCTGTTGATCTCTGCTTCCACTTGTTTGGAAAGTGCAGTTTCCTCCTTGAAGATGCCTTTAGTCTCAATGTCATGGAGTGTTTTACCGACGTGTTGTTCTATATACCTTATGGTATCAGGTCTGATATCAAGGTCTTTAATCCATTTGGATTTTACCTTCGTACATGATGTTAACTGGGGGACTATGTTCACTTTTTTGCAAGTGACTAACCAGTTCTGCCAGCACAACTTGTTGAAAAGGTTTTCCCTGCTCCACTTAGGATTTCTTGCTCCTTTGTCAAAAATTAGGTAATTGTATGTCTGGGGAACATTGTCTGAAAACTCAAGCCTATTCCACTGATCTGAGGGTCTGTCTTTATTCCAATACCATGCTCTTTTGATAACTGTTGCTTTGTAGTACAGTTTAAAGTTGGGGAAAGTAATGCCTCCCATTTTCCTTTATCCTAGGAATGCTTTAGCTATTTGAGGGTGTTTATTGTTCCAGATGAACTTCATAAGTGTTTGATCCACTTCTTTGAAGAATGTCATGGGTATTTTTAAGGGGATCACATTAAATCTATATAATGCTTTTGGAAGTATTGCCATTTTAATGATGTTAATCCTGCCAATCCATGAGCACGGTATGTGTTTCCATTTCCGTGTGTCCTCTCTTATTTCTTGGAGCAGGGCTTTATAGTTTTCTTTGTATAGGTCCTTCACATCTTTGGTCAAGTTGACTCTAAGATATTTGAGTTTGTGTGGCACTATTGTGAATGGGATTGCCTTCTTAACTTCCTTCTCTTCCCTATCATTATTGGTGTATAAAAAGGCCATTGATTTCTGTGTGTTAATTTTGTAGCCTGCCACCTTGCTATATGAGTCTATTGTTTCTAGAAGTTTTTTGTAGAGTATTTAGGGCTTTCTAAGTAGAGAATAATGTCATCTGCAAACAATGAGAGCTTGACTTCTTCCTTTCCTATCTGGATTCCCTTGATATCTTTTTCTTGCTTGATCGCTATAGTAAGCACTTCCTGTACTATGTTGAAGAGGAGTGGTGGGAGCAGACAGCCTTGTCTTGTACCAGAATTTAGAGGAAAGGCTTTTAGTTTTTCTCCATTGAGGATAATATTTGCCATTAGCTTGTGGTAGATGGCTTCAACTAGATTGAGAAAGGTTCCTCCCATTCCCATCTTGCTGAGAGTTTTGTTCAAGAATGGGTGTTGGACCTTATCAAATGCTTTCTCTGCTTCTATTGATATGATAATGTGATTTTAATTTTTCTTCTTGTTGATGTTGTATATGATGTTGATAGATTTACGGATGTTAAACCATCCTTGCATTCCTGGGATGAAACCTACTTGGTCATAGTGTATGATCTTCTTGATGATGCATTGGATCCTATTTGCCAGGATTTTGTTGAAGATCTTTGCATCTGCATTCATCAGTGATATTGGTCTGTAATTTTCTTTTTTGGCAGTATCTCTGTGTGGTTTTGGTATCA
This sequence comes from Suncus etruscus, assembly GCF_024139225.1. Taxonomy (NCBI): domain Eukaryota; kingdom Metazoa; phylum Chordata; class Mammalia; order Eulipotyphla; family Soricidae; genus Suncus; species Suncus etruscus. The sequence goes on along the minus strand of NC_064863.1, from coordinate 45,716,432 downwards.
AGGTGATGTTGGCTTTATAAAAGCTGTTTTTTCAATTTCATGGAAGAGCCTGGCTAGAATTGGTAGTAGCTCCTCTTGAAAGATTTGAAAAAATTCATTAGAAAATCGTTCTGGGCCTGGGCTTTTCTTTTTGGTCAGATGTTTGATTACAGTTTCAATTTCCTCAGTAGTGATGGGGGTGTTTAGATATGCTACATCCTCCTTACTAACTGTGGAAGGTTATAAGTGCCCAAGATCTTTTCTATTTCTTCTAGGTTCTCATGTTTAGTAGCATAAAGTTTCTCAAAGTAGTCTCTGATTACTCTTTGGATCTCTGTTATATCTGTCGTGATCTCCCCTTTTTATTTCTAATACGGGTTATGAGATTTCTCTCTCTCTTTCTTTGTGAGTTTTGCCAATGGTCTATCAATCTTGTTTATTTTTTCAAAGAACCAACTTCTGCTTTCATTGATCTTTCGGATTGTTTTTTGGTTTTCCACTTCATTGATTTCTGCTTTAGCTTTGTTATTTCCTTCTGTCTCCCTGTTTTTGGTTCCTTTTTTGGTCATTTTCTAATTTTTTGAGCTGCATCATTAAGTTATTCAGGTATGCCCCTTCTTCCTTCCTGGTGTGTGCTTGTAGAGCTATAAATTTACCTCTCAGGACCACTTTTACTGTGTCCCATAGATTCTGGCAGTTTGTGTCTTCATTATCATTTTTTTCCAGGAAAGTTTTGATTTTCTTTTTGATTTCATCTCGGACCCACTGGTTGTTCAGTAACAGGGTGTTTAATTTCCAATTGTTAAAGTTTTTCTTCTGTGTGGCTTTGTAGTTCACATCTAATTTCAGAACCTTGTGGTCAGCAAAGGTAGCCTGCAAGATTTCTATCCTCTTGATTTTATGGAGGTATGTTTTATGTGTCAGCATGTAGTCTATCCTGGAGAATGACCCATGTACATTGGAGAAGAATGTGTATCCAGGTTTTTTAGGATGGAGTGTCCTATATATATATATATATATATATATATACCAGTCCTCTTTCTTCCATTACTCTTTTCAGGGCTAGTATGTTTTTGTTGGGTTTCAGTCTGTTTGACCTATCAGGTGTTGATAGGGCCATGTTGAGGTCTCCCACAATTATTGTGTTATTATTGATTTTTTCTTTCAGATTTGTCAGTAACTGTATTAGATAATTTGCTGGTCTCTCATTGGGTGCATATATCTTTAATAGTCTGACTTCTTCCTGTTGCATATATCCCTTGATTAGTACATAGTGTCCATCTTTGTCCCTTACCACTTTTCTGAGTATAAATTTGGTGACAACAGATATTAATATGGCCACCCCAGCTTTTTTGAGGGCGTTGTTTGCTTGGATGATTTTCCTCCAGCCTTTGATTTTGAGTCTATGTTTGTTCTGAGTATTCAGATATGTTTCTTGTAGGCAGCAGAAGGTTGGATTAATCTTTTTGACCCATTTTGCCACTCTGTGTCTTTTAATTAGTGAGTTTAGTCCATTGACATCAAGGGACATAATTGTCATAGGATTTAATGCCATCTTTGTAGATAAGTTTGCTGTGTTTGTTGGTCTCTCTTGTCTTAGAGTAGACCTGCTCGTTTTTCCTTTAAGGCTGGTTTATCTTCTGTGAAGTTTCTGAGCTGTTGTTTATCCATGAAGCTATGTATTCTTTCTTCGAACCTGAATGTGAGTTGTTCTCGGTTCAGTATTCTAGGTGAGGCATTCATTTCATTCAGTCTTGTCACAATATCCCACCACTGTCTTCTGGCCTTGAGAGTTTCTTGTGACATGTCTGCTGTAAGTCTTAGGGATGCTCCTTTGAATGTAATTTTCCTTTTTGATTTTGCTGCTTTCAGTATTCTATCTCTATCTGTGGGATTTGTCATTGTAATGAGGATGTGTCTTGGGGTGTTTTTCTTTGGGTCCCTTTTAGCTGGTACTCTTCGGGCATGCAGGATTTGATTGCATGTAGTCATTAACTCTGGGAGTATCTCTTTGATGATGTCTTTGACAGTTGATTCTTCCTGGAGATCTCCTACCTGGGCCTCTGGGACTCCGATGATTCTTATGTTTTTTTTTCTGTTGAGTTTATAAAAGACTTTTATTTTCATCTGTTCACATTCCTTGAATACTTTTTCCATTGCCTGTTCGTTTGTCCTAAGGTTCTTTTCCAATTTCTTCTGCTGTGTTGAGCTTTTCTGCATCACATCTTCCAGTACTCCGATTCTTTCCTTAGCTATTACCCTGCTGGTGAGGTCATCCATTGAGGTTTTCAGTTGAGCTACCATGTTTTTCAGCTCTGTTATTTTAGTTTGGAGTTTTCTGATTTCTGTCTTTATGTTCTGTTCAGATCAATCTAGAGCATATCGTTCTTGAGATCCGTGTTTTTACTAAAACTGTGACTTTTTTACCACTTTGTTAGATGACTCTATGTGTATATATGTGTGTGGTATAGAGACTCAAACTCAAGTTCTCACGTAGGCAAGGAATATGTTCTATGATGAAGTCACATCCTGGTTCCCTTAAATACTCTTCCTAGCTCTAAGTTTTTTTGGATTTGTTTATTTGTTTTTGCACTTTGGGCCACACTCGGTGACACTCAGGGGATTAACTCCTGGCTATGCACTCAGAAATCGCTCCTGGCATGGGAAACCATATGAAATGCCAGGGGATCAAACTGTGGTCTGTCATAGGTTAGGGCGTGCAAGGCAGACGCCCTATAACTCAGGCCCCTAGCTTTAAGTTTTGATGGTGATATAATATTTTATTATTAAATGAATCATGACAACTAATCAATCATTGTTTGACATTTGTTTTCTTCCTATGTTTTCCTTATTAAATATAGTAACTTAACAAACATTATTGTATCATTTATTTTGTAAATCTATTCTTAGAGGTAAAGTGGTAGAATTAAATTTAAGAATATATTTTAAACCTTTATTAGCTATTTGCAACTTATCAATGGATAGGAGAGGCACAATGCCTTTTGGAAGCAAGTTAGAGAATATATTTGGTCAGTTGTATGAAAACTCTAAAAATATTTATATCTACTAACCCTACTCCTGGAAATTTTTACTGAGGAATCAACCTGAAATAAACAATAACAGGAGACGGCTGGCTGCACAAAGATGTCCCTAGAAGCATCTTTTGTCATTGTAAACAATTCTAAAACAATTCAGAAACAATTGAAGTACTTTTGAAGTACACTACTAGAAAGTTCTTGAAGATTTTGTTTTTCAAGGACAGAAAACTATCACCTAGTGTGGTGGTTTTCTATATTTAATCTAGGAATGAGTCCTGGTCCACAGTTGTAAAAGGTGAAAAATACTGATCAAGAGTGCACTAGTATCAGACTTCTAAATCCATCTTGTGCTTTTTAAAATGTACACCTTTTTTTAATTCATGGATACTCAGTGATAAATAATGGAATCTCCTTTTGGTGAGCACTAGATAGAACTTTCCAAATGTAATTGAAACTTTTGAACAGGCATGAAATATTCTAAACCCATTATTTTTTATAAATGCAAAATCTTACTAAATATAAAATATTAAAAGTAAATATCTCATTTTATTATATAATGACTACTAATAATGGCACTATTAATTTTTGGGGGGGTTGGGTCACACCCAGCAGCGCTCAGGGGTTACTCCTGACTCTACACTCAGAAATTGCTCCTGGCAGGCTCGAGGGACTATGTTCGACAGGATTCGAACCACTGTCCTTCTGCATGCAATGCGAACACCGTACCTCCATGCTATCTCTCCGGCCAGGCACTATTAATTTTAAAATATAAAACATAAGAATGACTCCTATATAAAAGGAATATTTAAAAACATGCTCTGCAAATCTACATGTTTTGAAATTTGGTTTTTGGACCACACCTCGTAAGCAGCCTGAAAATAGTTTCTAGAGCTTTTATGGAGAAAATGCAGAAGAAAGAAATGGAGAGAAAAGGAAAAATAAGAAAATGAAGTAATTATTCCCAACATTATATTTTTAAATACATTTCTGAAAGTCAAATGCCTAATTATTCTTGACAGAACATAGCAATAAATAATGCTCAGACTGATTAGAGACTTACCTGGAAGGAAGATGAAGTCTTTGATCCATTTATTACACTATTAAAAAAAGTTAATAAAGTTTGAACATTTACAACAGGGCTCAAAATAATATTTTAATGCAAAACTTGAGTAACAATGTGATTAATCTTTTAAATATAATTCAGAGAGATTGATTTGAGTGACAAAATAATACCTATGATTAGAATTATCATAATTAAGACCATATTCAATTTCTTTAATTAGCATATTGTTCACAGAAATAGATCTCTTTTAAAATTGGGTATTAATATTGTTATTAACTTTGTACTATTCTTTATATATAGTATAAGGCACTATTAAGACATCTAATTAAGAAGAAATGTATATGAAATATTTTATTTTTGATTGGCCAATATTTAATGATACATGTGTTATTTAAGAATTTTAGGAAAAGATTTTATTTATATCATTTATATATATGTGTATGTACATATATTTTTTTGGAGACACACCTGGCTATTTTATCAGGGTTTTTTCTATACTCTGTGCTCAAGGATCACTCCTGGTGATGCTAGAGAATCATATGTAGTGCCAAGGAAAGAGCCAAAGTTGTCCACGTGCAAGGCAACTCACCTTAACTTCTACTATTTCTCTACCCCCTCAAATCCTGATTTGTATATCAAGTCTCATGACTTTATTTATTTATTTATTTATTTATTTATTTATTTATTTATTTTTGGTTTTTGGGCCACACCCGGCATTGCTCAGGGATTACTTCTGGCTGTCTGCTCAGAAATAGCTCCTGGCAGGCACGGGGGACCATATGGGACACCGGGATTCGAACCAACCACCTTTGGTCCTGGATCGGCTGCTTGCAAGGCAAACGCCGCTGTGCTATCTCTCCGGGCCCCAAGTCTCATGACTTTAGAATCTACATGTAATAACTTAACACTTTGACTATTCTAGAAATTGTCTTAACTTAGGTCTTGGTTAGTGAGTATTGATTATAACAAGATTTCAGCTGTATAAGAAAATATCAACACGAAGAAGAGAGACAGAGGTAGGGTGCCAAATCCAAACACCATATTTTTGGTGCTTCTTGATTCTCTGTAGAATGACTTGTTTCTCAATGGCTGATACTCTTACACGATTATCTAATGATGCTTGTCATTGAACAGGTACATCTATTCATGATCAGTATTCAAACAGATCTTTGGTGGGGAGAGGAACCAGGGTCTGGAGTGTTCATTAGGGGATTAAAGAAACAGCATCTCCCAATAAGAGTCCTTTAGTGAGAATAGTATCTACCCAAATAAAACAAACACAAACATCAGGGGAAAAAAATTTGTACTGGATGGAGAATAATCATCATGGACAACTATTTCTGTTAGTGGTAGGGAGAGCTTGCTGGTTTGGACAGGCTTGTGTTTTCTAGAGGGTGAGGAAGGGAGAGGCCAAAGGCCAGGGAGGATGTGCTTCCTTCCTCCTTTTAATTGTTTAGTCAATTTCTATACACACACAGTGGTCTATAGTAGGTATCTGCCAAGAGTAGATTCTGCAAATATGCACATAGGGAAAAGCAACCAGACTTGGTAGGATCCTTTCTCCTTTAGTTTATTGGCATCATTGCATAGATCTTATACTGTGCTACATGTTATAAATAATCTTTTATACCATACAACTTGCATCTAAAAGCTTTGGGTCTTACGAGCAGCATCTTGTAAATAATTTGAAAATTATTTTTAAATCAATCACTGGCTTTCTCATCTGATTTTTACCTTGGATTATTAGAACAAGTTTTGATATCAAGATATATCAAGATTAGGGGTGTCATATTTCCTAACTTTATGGTAATTGCTTAAAAATGGAAGTAGCAGTAGGAATGATTGTTTTCATTTTCTCTTTTTTTTTTTTTTTTTTTTTTTTGGTTTTTGGGTCACACCCGGCAGCGCTCAGGGGTTACTCCTGGCTGTCTGCTCAGAAATAGCTCCTGGCAGGCACGGGGGACCATATGGGACACCGGGATTCGAACCAACCACCTTTGGTCCTGGATCGGCTGCTTGCAAGGCAAATGCCGCTGTGCTATCTCTCCGGGCCCTCATTTTCTCTTATTGAAGAAATATATTAACTACTTAGACAAAGACATGCAATTCTGCCTTTAATCCAGTCCTTGTGGGGAGTTGTTTCAACAGGTACTAAGTACAATGGGTACAAAATGAATGTCTAAATCATTAAAGGCCAAGATTTACACTAATATAAATTTATTCTATACATTAGTATAGATTTATTTATTTATGGATGATTTATTCAAAAATAGTATATATTGAAGGATCGGGGTTTAGACCACACCTGCTGATGCTCAGGAGCTTAATCTAGTTCTCAATCTTAATCTAGCACTTAATGTAGTGCTCAAGTGTCGTTCTCTGGGTTTTTGGGACTATGTGATGAGCCAGGATCAATCTTCAATGCCCAACATGCCAAACATTCTTCTCTACATCTCTTTGGGATGTCTCCCCAGTCAGTTCAACCAATATTTAAAAGAACTTTGCTTTGTGCTAGATTTAAGAGCTTGGAATATATAAATAAGATGGGGTTTTGCCTTTATGAAACTATTAATATAGAATTTCCTATTTAATATGATTTTTGGGTGATTATATAAGATTGTTCTTTGGGTTATATTGGAATAACATGCTTGATTGAAATATCCATTTAGAGACCTTATTCTGTCCAATGGTCTCTCAGTCTGTTTTTGGAAGCAAATGTTTGCTATATTTGGGAATCCCTAGCTGAATCCCAAGAAGCCACAAGCCATGAGAAGGCCATGGCCAATTCATGCAAGGAAATCTACATCTTCAGGAACCTCAGCATTTCCGACCTATTCTGGAAGGATTTGAACACTTAATATAGATATCCTGTAAAATTCCACTCTACTGGGATATTTGTTTAATAGCTTTCAGAGAAGCATTTTCTTCTACCTGTCAAGCAGAAAAACAGCAAATAGAGGGAGAAACTGTATAAATACTTGCTCAGCATCACCACCCCCATGATTATTATTTTTTAAGTATTTATGACTTCTTTTTAAAAATTTTCTTTTGCTATTCTGGTCTTCGTAATCCAACCCATGGTCCTTGGGGGAGCATATGATCATATACCATGATGACTATCAAACTCAGGCTCATTCACAAGCAAGACAAGCACCTTACCTCATATATTATCTATCCAGTCCTTAACATTCTTGTACAAGTCCATTATAAACTTAAATTTTAATTTATTTCATGTAATCCTGAGGAGTAAAATTTCTGAATCAGATATTGAACATTCAACTTATAAAATATTTGTGTCTTCCAAAGTGGATGCAGCATTTCATTTTTCTCTCCATAAATGCACATCCTCCTTCTTCCAGGAGGCCTGGCAACTGAGAACATGCTCCACAAAAGCCACAGTATCTGTAATAGTGTTTTGAACACAAAACTTTATTTGTTTGATGCTACCATCCCTATAAAAACACACCAATTTAGATGCCAATGTGTAGCTGAGGTCACAATGTTTGGAAACAAATGGTATAACAGAATGAATAGCTTACCAAATCTTTTGCCATTGTCTTAATGACTTCATTGGAGACACAATAATTTTCACAAATTTGTTTGCCACTAAACTTTTCTTCCTTTTAATTTTTTCTTTCTATTCTATCTTAATAACTTTGTTCTCACATAGAAACAAATATATTTCCTAATGGCTTCATTGGTTATAAAATAATTTTCACAAATATGCTTGTCACTGTACTTTTTTGTTTTTGTTTTTTTGGGCTACACCCGGTGATTCTCAGGGGTTACTCTGCTATGTGCTCAGAAATCGCTCCTGGCTTAGGGGACCATATGGGATGCAAGGGGATCAAAGTGCGGACCGTCCTAGACTAGCACGTGCAAGGCAAACACCTTATGGCTTGTGCCACCACTCCGGCCCCATTGTCACTGTACCCCATTGTCACTGTACTTTTTAAAGTATTTTTTACTAATTTTCCTTTTATTTAATTTTTCTTTTCATTCTTTTTAAAATAACTTTACTCTTACTTATCTGGAAACAAAAATATTATGGTCAACTATATCAACTAAGTAATGCAATTTTTAAAAATGAAGTAAAAAGTAAAAGAAAAAGAATATTCACTTATTTTAGATAGAAAATTTCTGTATATAGCAATTAAGTTTATTTGATTAATATATTTAAGATCAGACATTCTTTTCTAATATGTTTGTCTTAGGAATAGTAGAAACAAACATACATATATAAATCAGCATAATATACCATTTCAAAATAAAGAAAAATAAAAACCGTATGATCATATCAATAGAGGCAGAGAAAGCATTAATAAGGTCCAACCGTCATTTTTGATAAAAAGATCTCATCAAGATGAGAATGGAGAGAACTTTTCTCAATATTTTCAAGGCCACATACCACAAGCCAATGACAAATATTATTCTCAATAGAGATAAAGTAAAAGCCTTTTCTCTAAAATCTGATACAAGCTAAGACTGCCCCCTCTCACTACTCCTATTCAACATAGTACTGGAAGTACTTGTCATATCAATTAAGCAAGAAAAACATATCAAGGGCATTCAGATAAGAAAGAAAGAGGTTAAGGTCTCACTGTTTGCAGATGACATGATACTATATTTAGAAAACCCTAAAGATTACCAAAAAGCTTCTAGAAACTATAGATTCATATAGCAAAGTGGCAGGCTACAAAATTAACATGCAAAAATTAATGGTCTTATTATATACCAATCATGATAGAGAAGAAATGAACATTAAAAAAATCCCCTTAACACTAGTGTCACACAAACTCAAATATCAAATATGGATTCAACTTAACAAAAGAGGTGAAAGACCTACACAAAGAAAACTACAAAACCTGCTTCAAGAAATAAGAGAGGACACAAAGAATGGACATGAACATACCCTGTTCATGGATTGGGAGGATTAATATCATTAAAATTGAAATATTTTCCAAAGCATTGTACAGATTTAAGGCAATCCTGGTAGGGATACCCATGATATTCTTCAAAGAAGTGGTTCAGGCACTCCTGAAATTTATTTGGAACAGTAAACATCCATGAATAGCTAAAGGAGTCCTTGGGAAAAGGAATATGGGAGGCATCACTTTTCTCAATTTAAAATTGTATTACAAAACAATAGCCATTAAAACAGCATGGTAGTGAAATAAAGATGAACCCTCAGATCAGTGGAATAGACTTGAGTATTCAGAAATGTTCCCCAGACATACGAACAACTAATCTTTTATAAAGGGGCAATAAATGCAAAATGAAACAAAGAAAACCTCTTTAACAGTGGTGTTGGGACAATTGGTCAGCCATTTGCAAAAAAGTGAACTCAGACCTCCATCTAACACCCTGCACAAAGGTCAAATGCAAATGGATTATCAGACTGGAAACTAGGTGTATAGAACAATACATAGGTAAAACACTCCATGACATTGAGACTAAAGGCATCTTCAAACAAGTGGAAGCAGTGATAAACAAATGAGACTATATTAAGCTGAGAAGCTTCTGCACTTCAAAGGAAATAGTGCCTAAGATACAAAAGCTACCCACAGAATGGGAGAAATTGTTCACCCAATACGCATCAGATAAGGGGCTAATATCAAAGATATACAAGTTACTAACAGAACTGAACAAGATAAAAACGTGTAACCCCATAAAAAAATGGGAAGAAGAATCAAACAGACAATTTCTCAAAGAAGAAATACAAATGACCAAAAGGCACATGAAAAAAATACTCTACATCACTAATCATCAGGGAGATGCAAATGAAAACAACAATGAGATACCATCTCGTGCTACAGAGATGGCACACATAGCAAAGAACAAGAACAATCAGTGCTAGTGGGGATGTGGGAGAAAGGACTCTCAATGACTGGTGGTGGGGATGCCATCTAGTCTAGCCTTTATGAAAAACAATATGGAGATTTCTCAAAAAACTGAAAATTGAGCTCCCATATGATCCATCTATACGACTCCTAGGGATATACCCTAGGAACACAAAAACACAATACAAAAATGCCTTTCTCTCACCTATATTCATTACAGTGCTATTAACAATAGCCAAAACCTGTAAACAATCAAGACGCCCTTCAACAGATGAATGACTAAAGAAACTGTGGTACATATACACAATGGAATATTATGCAGCTGTCGGGAGAGATGAAGTCATGAAATTTTCCTATACATGGATGAACATGGAAACCATTATGCTGAGTGAAACTAGTCAGAGAGAGATAGACACCGAATAGTCTCACTCATCAATGGATTTTAAGAAAAACAAAAGACATTATTGTAATAATGCCCAAAGACAAGAGAGATGAGGGCTGGAAGGACCGGCTTTCAATGTGAAGCTTATCACAAAAAGTGGTGTCATTAGAAATATGACTACACTCTCAGGACAGTGTTAATGAGTGAGAGAATTAGAATGCCTGTCTCAAATACAGACAGCGGTTGGAGACAGAGGGAGATGCGGGCATTGGTGGTGGGAATATTGCACTGGTGAAGGAGGGTGTTCTTTTCATGACTAAAACCCAACTATAATCATGTATGTAATCATCATGCTTAAATAAAGAAAAAATTAAAATAAAAAGGAATAGTAGGAACAGTATATATTGCAGATTTTTATCTTGTGGGTACATGAAAATTTGTTTTATTTTTTTCTATAAGTGATTGACTCTTATTATAAACTCATTTTATTTATTATTATTTATTTTTATTATTTTTTATTTATTAACTTATTTTCAGTAGACTAAACAAATTCTGCCTATTTCTTCCTGTCCTTTAATGTTTGTTGCTATTCCATTTAATTCTTGTTTATACTTACGGTTCTATTTTTAATTGTAAGTTTTGAGGGCTTTATGTTGTGTGTGTGTGTGTGTGTGTGTGTGTGTGTGTTAGATGCACTTGACTTTTTTCATGTCATTATCTTAACTTTTACTGTCTGTTAGACTCCTTATTTTCATGTGGTTAATTCTGAATTTTAAAGATGTTTCTCAATGAAGTTCTTTTAATTGTTTTGTTTTTGTTTTTTTGTTTTCTTGGGTCACACCCAGCCGTGCTCAGGCATTACTCCTGGTTCTGCTCTAAGAAGTTGCTCCTGGCAGGCTCAGGGGACCGTATAGGATGCTGGGATTCGAACCAGAGTCTGTCCAGGATTGTCCATATGCAAAGCAAACGCTCTACAGCCGTTGTTGTTACTGCAGCCCCTCAATGAAGTTCTATCACAGAATTTAATTTTTTTTTTTTTTTTGGTATTTGCTTTGTTTTTCTAGTGGGAGACACCCTGGGTCTTGTTTCGAAATTGTCTTGTGTAATTCTTTATTTATTTATTTATTTATTTATTTATTTATTTATTTATTTTTAAATATGGAACGCATCACGAATTTGTGTGTCATCCTTGCGCAGGGGCCATGCTAATCTTCTCTGTATCGTTCCAATTTTAGTATATGTGCTGCCGAAGCGAGCACGTGTAATTCTTTTTTATTTTTGCAAAACCTTGGGTTTATGGAGATCAAGGGGACCAATATGCTGGGGCACCCGGGGCATAAAAAGCCCTCTGTCCTCTCCCCTTCGTGACCAGATCCATTTCCAATCATTTAACACAAAGTTCATAGTCCCAGACCTGCACTACAAGCCCAGCTACAAACAGACAACTGGATCTGGAGTTGAGAGTTCCTTTCTTCAACAAGAGTTTCTTTGGAAGAAAGTAGTTTCTTTGGAAGGAGTAGTTAATTGAGACGCTGTCCTCTTAAACGCCTGTTTAAACCGCTGGGTTTCTGGTTCGGGCCTTGGGACTGAGCTTTGGAAAGCTAAGTGTTCTTCCTCTCTTCCTTTCTTTCTTTGTGATGAAGCTCACCGAAGTCCTCAATACTTGGATTTTACCCCAAATCTTGGCTCTTCCTTACCTGGTGCATGATCTGTGCTGCTGCAACTCTACTTTATCACAGGTATAGCTACAGATCCAACCTCCATTGTTACCCCAATTCCACTAACATCACAGTTATTTAGTCAATTTCCTTAAAAAATGCAAGGGCTGGAGCAATAGCACAGTGGTAGGGCGTTTGCCTTGCACACGTTCAACCCTGAATGGACCCCAGTTTGATTCCCGGCACCCCATATGATCCCTGTGCCTTCCAGGAGTGATTTCTAGCTCAGAGCCAAGAGTAATACCTGAGCACCACCGGATGTGAGCCCCCCAAAAATGCAGGTGCAAGGGTTGATTAGATATCCTTTGTAACAAGTCAGTACAACTAGCATGGGATAGTATGTTAGTTTCTGATTGTGCTTTAAGGGAATTTTTTTCCTTGTGTGATTTATTCCTCCATGTTTTTTCGATGTGTTGTGTATGTAAATATTTTGGGGATAATTATGTTACTTACTCTACCCTAAACAAACGGGGGAATTGTTGTGTATGTAAATATTTTAGGGGATTATTATGTTACGGACCCTACCCTGATCGGTGATTGTGCCCTACCCTAGGGTGTGACCTGGCATTCTGCCCCCACCCTAGGGTGGTACCTGATTCTGCTTCCACCATTGGGTGGTATCTGATCCCACCATTGCGTGGTACCTGATTCTGGGGGATAAAAAACAAGGGTCTGTGGAAGGCGAGAGGCTTTTGGATGGAACTGATGCTGAGGCTTTGGACTTCAGTCTTGTCCACCGAATAAAACTAATATTTCCACAAGCCTGACTGTCTGCGAGCTGTTTACCCACCGTTTCACCTCAGAACCGTGGGCTGGACAGGGTGGCAGACGCGTGCTCCGAGCTGCAGGGGAAAGACCTCATCCTCCATCCCTCCATCAGTCAACCTCTTCAGGGGCTGACTTGCAACATTCCTCCATGTTTTTCGATGTGTGTTTTTTGTTTTCTGTTAGATAAATTAAGAATAAGGAAAATGAAAGTATTTTTCCTTAAATATAGGACTTTGCAGGGCAGAGGGTGGGAGGGTTGGGCCATACCTGATGGTATTCAGGATTTTACTCCTGGCTCTGCGCTCAGAAATCACTCCTGGCAGGCTTGGGGGGCCACATGGAATGCCAGGGATCAAATCCGGGTTGATCCCAGGTTGGTAAACCCAAGGCAAATGCCCTGCCGCTGTGTTATCACTCTGGCCCCAAGAATCTGAAGTTTTTAATTTCCATAGTTGTTCATACTCAGCCTCCAGCAACTACAAATTAAAGAGCAGGCTTATCTTCCCTTTTACTGATTCTGAAAGAGGTTTTTGTTCTATTTTTTCTTTCATTTACTTTCCAGTAAGTTCTTTTCCAGAAAGTTGTGATGCTCTGAATTTTTCTTTCTCTCCAGTTTGGTGGCAATTATATGCTTCTGATTTCACTTTTCTCAGAGACCCAAATATTTCCCAGTTGTTGTCAGTAAAAATGGTGATCTAAACTTCCTGCCAGATCAGGGACAATTCTTGCTGTATCCAAAGTCTATTATCTAGAAATTAGAATGATTTTTTAAATTTGGCTCTGCTCACTTGCTCTGATTTGTTCTATCTCATATGTGCATAAAATCACCAAGTACTTATATTTTGACTTTCTCTATTTCTAACCAGATGGTTGTAAGTGGTAAGTGGTAAATCATTTGATCTGTTCCATTGTGTATATGTTTATAATCAGTGTTTTAGTAGACTAGTGGTTTTGAGCCTTTCTACACCTGCGGACTCTCTACACCTACATTATACTCCATGGACAGTGATCGAAGACCAAGGTTCTAAACAGTTCTGCCTCTAAACATTCCAACATCAATCTCATCACCAGTGTGACCTATGTTCCACTGTTGTCCCCAGTTTATCAACCCCCTAAGTCTAGTACCCTTGGCAGGCACAAAATAATTTATTTTATATTGCTTGTTACAACAAAATGGTATATGGAATGATCAGAAAATAATTTAGTAAAAGAAAATTTGTGAAAATTGTTATATCTCACAACTAATTTAATTTAATTAACTTTAATTGAAGTTAAACTTGTTAAACTTTAATAGGTTTAATAATGACTTGTTAAAGTCATTGTTTGAGATTTTAGTGAGATATTTGTTGCTAATTGAGACTTGTGTGTTATTGGTTTTACTTTTATTTATCAAGTTTAGTGGACTTCTTTGTTATTTTCCCATCTCGGTGCTCTGCCCTACTGAATCTGTCAGCATTGTTTAATTTGGAAGCATCACAGCAGTGAACTTCAGAAGTTTTAGAACTGGGATGATTTTTTGGTTTGGCATCCCTTGAGATTAGTTGTGAAACTGTGAAGCTGAGCCTTTTTTATGCTGGAGGTTTAGGGGTGTAAGTGTGACTGCAATACAGGAGGCAAAGGGATGGCTGCCTGCCCCCACTCTGAGAAGGACCAGGGTTTTCAGCCTGAAGGTTCATGTACCTGAGAGTTTCATCAACTTGCCATCACTTCTGAGATTAGTCATGAAGCTGAGAATCTGAACTGTTATATGTCAGAGGCTGTAGAGTTTGGGTAATCCCTTATTTTTGTTCATAATTTACATTACAATTTTCATTGCACTTAGACTATCCATTATTAATATAATCACACAATTCAAAAAGTTATTAATGCATTATCCAATAGAAAAGAAGACTTAGAGGGGACTCAGTGGCTAATTCCAAATGTTTAAAGAAGAATAAGCAGAGATCAATGCAGTGTCTCATTGCCATTTCATCTTAAATTTAAACAAAATTGTTCTGCTAACCAACAATTAACCCCAGATTGTTGTGAGTTAAGAAACTTCGTAAAAGGAGCTGGAGTGATAGCACAGTGGTAGGGTATTTGCCTTGCACATGGCTGACCCTGGATAGATGTGGGTTCAATTCCCAGCATCCCATATGATTCCCCCAAGCTGGGAGTGATTTCTGAGTGCAGATCCAGGAGTAACCCTTGAGCGCCACTGGGTGTGCCCCTCCAAAAAACCAAAACAACAACAACAACAATAACAACAAAAAACTCCATAAAATTAAAGTATGACTGGAAACTGAAAGGGCAAGGTCCTTTATCTGTGATATCCCCAGATTACACAGATTAAGTAGGACTGGGATAAGAAACAAAATGTGACCGTTATTGTGAAATCTAGAGGATTAGCTGAAATTACTAGAAAAACATTATTTTTTTTCTGAAACAACCCAAGTGATAAATTTGAGGTTAAATTAGGAGGATTTAATAGATTGAAACAGGAATACCTGAGAAAAGTGTTTTTAAAAGCCTGGCCCTGGGCCCGGAAAGATAGCACAGTGGCGTTTGCCTTGCAAGCAGCCGATCCAGGACCAAAGGTGGTTGGTTCAAATCCCAGTGTCCCATATTGTCCCCCGTGCCTGCCAGGAGCTATTTCTGAGCAGACAGCCAGGAGTGACCTCTGAGCAACGCCGGGTGTGGCCCAAAAACAAAACAAAAAAGAAGCCTGGCCCTGTATTTACCTTTGATTGTCATGTTCTTTTCATATTTTAAAATTTTAATGATCATTACAACAAAGACCTCATATGTTTCAAAACTGCCCGCAAACAATTGCAAGTTTTAAACTTAGGAAGACTCCATTGTGTGTGTGTGTGTGTGTGTGTGTGTGTGTGTGTGTGTGTGTATGTGTGTGTGTGTGTGTGTGTGTGTGTGTGTGTGTGTGTGTGTGTGTGTGTGTACAATCCAGTGTGATCCATTGTGGAGGATCAGCCCCAGAGGATGAGACTCAACTTGTACCCATGTCCAGTACTGGTTCCATAATTGGATTTCATTTTTACACAGTAACTAACATAGTAAAAGGGCAGATGGGGAGATTTATTCAAGGGGCTGGAGAGATAGCACAGTGGTAGGGTGTTTACCTTGCAAGCGTTCAACACAGGACTAACAGTGGTTCAAATCCCAGCATCTCATATAGTCTCCCGTGCCTGTCAGAAGTGATTTCTGAGCACAGAGCCAGGAGTAACCCCTGAGCGCAGCCAGGTTGCTCCCTCCCCCCACAAAAAAAAGATGTATTCAAATCCAGTTCCCAAAGTCATTACCTGTGAACCTTAGGCAATTCTCAAATTTTCTGAAAAAAAAAAAAAAACAAAAAAAACAAACAAACAAAAAAAAAAAAAACAAAGAAAAGAAAGGAATAAAGCAAGCCAGTAAAATAATAGTACTATCCTTACATGGTTACTAATAAATTAAGTAAAACACTATACTTTTTGATATTCATTGAGTGTTCTAAAAAAGTTAATTTTCTTCTCCTACCCCTTTTCATTTCAATCTCCAGGTAAGATATGAGAATGTAATATTCATTGGTCATTGGCAAAACCATTAGTGAAAAAAAAAGATTGGTAGAAGTGAATAGTGTGCATATTGCATTTTATTTGCCTTTTCTCTTTTTGTATTTATTTTGGGGCCCTGCCCACCTGTGCTCAGGGCACTATTTCCAGTTCTGTGCTTGGGGGTGGAAAGATCTCTCTTGGTTGTCTTTGGAAAATCATGTGTTGATGAAGATTGATCCTGGTTTCCTGCATGCTACACACATGTTCCTGTCCTTAGCAAATCTCCCTGCTCATATCTCACTTTAGTATTTCATAAGCTATACAAGAAAGTAATACAATTATGTCCTCTTGCAAAGGTTTTCTATTTTCAGCTGAATTAAATCCATTTTATAAAATTCTATCAAGCAGAGAGAAATGCATTTGCTTTCACTGTTTCAAAAATCTGAGGATGCCCTTCTTGTATGAAAATTGCTCTCTCTTGGTACCTGTGTTAAAAGGTGAAGTCTAAAAAACACTCATGGAAAAAAAACCTAAGTTGACAATGCCAAGGAGATAACAGTGACTCGAGATTTTCTCAGCTTAATAGTAGCGTGTCCACATCTATCCAAGGAAAAGAGATGTTAGAAGAAATTGTAATACGGAAGCAAGGGATTTCTAATATTTATATACACACAAAATTTTATTTCTCTTGCTAGTTCACAAGGTAATTTAAGAACAATACTGCTCTTCTAAAAGTTATTTCAGAATTACACACACACACACACACATACACACACACACACACACACACACACACACACACACACACCATGTTGCTTTTTTATTTTAATAGACGCTTAAAAACAACAGTGTACTAGTAAATTGGCACACCAGAGTAGAATTTTCGGGGAGAAGCCTGATTTGTACTACCGCCTGACACCCAAGTGTAAATCTTGCCTCTGCAACTGATCGTGTACTAACAATAAGAAAAGCATCACTCAGTAGGAAGCTGGGAAGAGCCAGGAACACCAGCTCTGTGGAGTTAGCATAAGCTGGCTCTGGCAGGAACTGGGCCTTCAGGTTTGTGTTTAGGGATAACAGCTATTGGCAAATTTAATACTCGCTGAAAATAGATGTCATCGAGTTCTAGAATGCACTGCCTTTTACTCTGGTCTGCATTATTTTGTTCTCTATTTTACTCACTTTGGGAAGTGGTTGGATACATCTCCCTGTGGTAGACCCCAGCCCCTTTGACTTAATGAAGATGGATGTCTTCATTAGATTTTGAAAAGGAATGCTCATTTTATTACCTGGTTGCTGGTGCCTAGTACTCTCTGTTCCATGACCCATCTCTCCCACCTCTTATGACACATTCCTGAAAAACCTCCAGGAAAAAAAAAGGTTACAGCCTTGGCAGATCAATGTTTTCTGATTGTGCAATGTCCTTCCTGAGAAACCCATTCTGTAAAGGGAGTCACTCTGAAAAAGGAGCAAGAAATAGGGTACAGACCAGCCACCAGGAGGGCAGCATGGGAAACCAGATGGTACTGAGTGAAAAGATAATAAGTGAGAAGATGATAAGATAATAACTATAAATATCTCGCTTATGAATTTTGAAAACTGTCAAAAAGTTCACCAGCAAGAAGGAATGAAGTAACTTTGCTAAATATTCTGCTTTATTTGACATTTTTGGCCACTTATAAAACAACTTCATAAGCTCACAATTTGATGAGATTGTTATGCTATATTGGACATATTGCAAGTATATACTAATATTGCTAATTCCATATATTAATAATAATATGATAACTATGATTATTACCTCTATATAGAAAAAGATAATGAGATCTGGTGGAGATAATTCATTTGCTTAGGGTTGCACTAACAGAACTGATAATGAATGAAGGAATCTGAACTCTATAGGCCTGAGTGATGCTTGAGTTCATTCTATATTCCCATGTGTATATATGGTAGATATATGCCATACATATGGTATTAGGAATTTCTTTTGTGGGGGCAAAGACTATTAAACCACACTCAGCAGCTCAGGAGCTATGTGGGGCTCATCCCTTGCGAAGCTGGGACTAAAGAAGGGTTGGTTCATATTGAAATGCATACAAGACAAGAGCCTTATCCTCTGTACTAACTCTACAGTCTGTTTGGGTATTCCTATCAACTCTGATTATCTATTAATGGCCCGTCATGGGTGAAATCAGGTCACTTAGAATTATAAACACATTTCTGTTTTTGTCTGAGAAGTTTCAACTGGCTTCTAGAGATCAAATGATCTCTATGAGGTAGTTTAATAGCACCACAGTTATGCAGGACTAACAGAGAAAGAAATCGTCTGCAAATATAAAATGTTTCTGTAATTGTTTATCTGCCTTAGGCTTTCAAATTTTGAATGGGAATCTTTAGAAATTATGTTATGCCTTACCCAGTTGCTTTAGGGGGTGTTGAGTCACACCAGGCAGCACTCAGGGGTTACTCCTGGCTCTGTGCTCGCAAATTGCTCCTGGCAGGTTCAGGGGACCATAAGTGATGCTGGGAATCAAACCACCATTCGTACTGGGTTGGCCATGTACAAGGCAAATGCCCTACTGCTGTGCTATTTCTCCGGCCCCTCGCCCAGATTCTTAAGTACAGAATAACATTAGCTTGCTTAACCTCGTCTAGTTGATTCAGAGCTTCAGTGAAAATCACTGGTTTTACCACCTCTATGGGCTTCCACAACAAGGCTCTTTCTGTTCCGTTATGTCCTTTCCCCATACCAGTTCACATACACTTGGCTGCTGTAAGGATTAAGACCAGTGGTCTCAGTTCCACCCTTTGAGTGAAACCTTTCATCTCTAGGAGTGTCTAAATCCAGAATTACTGGGGAGTGGTCCTCCTATCTCTAAATATAGCTTGCCACCAACTACCAATCAAGCATATAAAAGCCAAAGCCTTTTGCTACCAGGTAGGGCAATTTAATTTGGCAAGTCCATCCAGGTTCCATAATGTTCCATGGGGTTAGGCTGAAACTGAACTATAGTTGAACTTATATCTCTGTCTTGCTGCTCAGATACCTGTCTTGATTCTTTTACGCCTGTTTAAGGTCTCCCTGTCCATTTTCCCAGACTTCCCATCTTCACTCATTTTTTTGGACTCCAGCAGAAAATAGGCAGCCTTCCTTTCTTTTCATATATTTCACATTATTCTATTGAGATAGGTAACAGACAGACACCTGTTCTTTTGCTTCTTCCTCTTCTAAATGAATGTTAACAGGGAAGGGCTGTCTAATCATGAGAAAAAGTATACATGATCAGGGGGAAAAATAAGTTTTGAAAAAGTTATTAAAACTTTATTTACTTGTCAAATTTTCACTGAAATCCTATCAGGTGAGACACTGTACTAAGGTCTTAAGATTACAGATATAAAAGTAATCTCCCTTTACCTCCTTCTATTAGGAAGCTCACATTCTAATGAGAAAACCAGAAAATGAATAGAATAATTACCACACATCTTAGGATATATACAAATCTGCTTGTTTGGGATATCAGAACTCTTTGATTCACTCAAGAAGTTATATTTTGGTTAGCTTTTTTTTGTTTGTTTGTTTGAGGGAGATTGGGTCACACCTAGCAGATGTTCATGGGCTACTCTTGGCTTTGTATTCAAGGGTTACTCCTAGGAGTGCTCAGGAGTTATATTGACTAGGAATTTAACTGGAGTCAAAAAACAGCATCCAAGAAAAATGTCTAAACCTTTGTACTATCTCTAGGCCCCATAAAAAGTATTTCATAAGTGTTTATAGTGTTCGAACGTTTCAGAGTCTTAAAATATACAGCAAAACACAGTAAAGTCCGAAGGTTTTTTTTTTTTTTTTCAATTAGAAATGATACCAGAGTTGGTCTGGTAGTGAGCAGGAGTTTGCAAGGTTAACAAAGGTTAAGAATGGTATTCAGATCAATAGAAAGATACTCAGAAAAGGCCTGGTGTTTGGAGCACCGGGCATTTATTATTGTAGGAGATAAGATGGTAGAAGAAGCAGGAATAGATGTTTTTATCAATAGGCATAAGGATACTGCTTTTATCCAGTCAGTAATTATTGTAAGGCCAAAAAACCCTCAGGAACTTAAGAGTGTGGCTATGGTCATTTCAGGAGGAATATGATGGTCACTCCTTGGGCAGCATTATAGGGGAAAGGTGGAAGTTTACAATTTGACAAGATGATGTTACAAGATCAAGACCAGGCTTTTATGTGAAGTATCCAAATTGCTCATTAACCTTCATGGCCTGTGACATCATGATTTAGCTATGGGCCTGAGCCTAGTCTAGGTCTCTGCCAAGAGGAATGTGAAGAATTCCTTGGACTCTAAATCTTGAAGTTTTGATTTTTAAAATAAATGAAAATTATCCAGATGAGTACTTCTTGTGTGAGTGGTAATAATCCATCTGCCTACCCATCTATCCATCCATCTAAAAGATGAATCAAATCTTTAGGAAGGTAGTAAAGACATTTTCCTTCCTTTCTAATGCAATAGTGGGCAACTTCTATCTTCTCAAATTTACATAAATAACACTTAATATTTTTAGTATTTTATTGTAATTGAAAAGAAAACTTTCCACTGTATAGACAAAGCAACTCCAGTTTTGGTTCGTCTCCCTGAAAAATTGAGCTAAAAGGTTTGCCTATATTTATACCATTCAATGATCCCTCAGACCAGTGAAGGAAGTCTTGTTAGTACTCAAGTTTTCTGCAAGAGTAAAGTTAACCATAGATGGCAGGTTTCTTAACTTAAAATCACACAGTGGTTAAGTGGCTTATCCAGGTCAATCTGCCTCATTCCATCATCAATACTTAACACCTTTGAGCATGAAAAAGCAAATCTTAGTCTGAATAAGTTTACATTGTTCTTGGTATATTTTCTGTGGATTTCTTTTGCTTTTTTTTTTTCTTCCAAAGGTTCTAAGCCATTGCCAGGATAGAATCATTTGTT
The DNA here is from genome assembly GCF_024139225.1 of Suncus etruscus. Taxonomy (NCBI): domain Eukaryota; kingdom Metazoa; phylum Chordata; class Mammalia; order Eulipotyphla; family Soricidae; genus Suncus; species Suncus etruscus. Next base: position 45,695,156 of record NC_064863.1, on the reverse strand, counting down.
CAAGGTCACCATGTCCCATACCGTCCCCCACACCCCTTACTCCCCAACCTAACACAATGTTGGGTTGAGGCAGCAGGAAACCCCTGCCCCTCAGCCCATCTAAAGGCTGCACTGAAGGAAGAAGAAATGTGTGTGTGCATCTGATAAGGTCTGAGTGCTAGCAAGAGAAGATGCCCTCGGATGGAGAATCTGCTATGTTTACTATTGAAATCTACAGGCACAAGCCAAGATAATGGTTACAGGGTCTGTGGACAGAAGTTCATGAAGATCATTGCTTGACAGGTCAGGGTAAAGGGCTCTTTCTTTCAAAATATGTGAAGGGGCAGGAAACTTGTGCACCAGGTGTTTTGTGTTCATGACTGCCTGAGCAAGATAATGCTGTCTGCTCGATAAGAACATTGTGCTCTGCACATCAGCCTGTTTTTCCAGCAGCTATTTTCTGCTTAGAAAAATGAGCACCGCTGGCTCCCCACGTCTTCCCACAAATCCCTTGAACTACAAACAATAACAAAAGGTATCTTATATTTATACAAAGCTGTCTTCAGAAAAGCTCAAGGACCTGGATGAAGCCTTTTTTTTTTTTCTTATGTAAGAGTTCTTTATATAATCCCCGGAGGGAAAGGAGCAGAGAGTGACAATTGAATTAGGAATGTTGTCATTCCCAGCAAACAAAAAGGAAGAGTGAGGTCCTTCTGCACGACACATGGCCGGTCATGACCAGGACAGGAAGTTCCTCGTCCCAGCTTCCTGTCCAAAGTTCTGCACACTACACCACACTGTCTTGTCAGAAATTAAAAAACCCAAGGGACAATATTGAATAAAAAGGACTGGGGAAGTGGTTGGGTAAGGAGCTGGAAGTACTGGAATACAGGTCTAGCATGTACAAGGCCTGGGTTTGATCTTTGGCACTGCATGACCTCAACTGCACTATGGGGGGTAGCCCTGGTGGCCCCAGCACTACAGGGGAGGAGACCCCAAGCCCCACAATATAAAACAAAACAAAACAGAAAGATTGGAAAAGAAATCTTTTCAAGTCACGTGAGAAGGGCATTGCAGTCCCACTGCATTTCATAGTGGGCTTTTTTCACTGGTCTGGATACTGCTGAGTCTAAAGTGAAGATTTCCCTTGTCCTAAAGCTAAGAGACTCTAGGGAAAATTTTCATCAACCTCAATAGTAGTTACAGCTAAATCACATATTTCAGAGTTCTGGCTGGTTTAAAGAAAAAGATCAACTTGAGCCAAGAGCATTCTGTAAATATTTATTGTATATTTGAATACAAAAATGAGTAAGCCATGGCTCTGTATCCAATTTGGACAGTGTCTACTAGGGAAGACTACATAGAGAAACACATCTATATGAGGAATGAATCTTACACTAGACTGTGAATTTAATTCTGGTCTCTAGGGGACTGGGAAGTACTTATTTACACTGGGGCTTGAAGAATATGTGTAAACAATTTTAAGGAATAGCTTCTACAGAGCCTTGAGGTGGTAGCTCTATATTCAACTAACCAGAGAGCTTTTAGAAAACATTCAACCCTGACTAATTGGATTAAACTGAGCTAAGTGTGTAGCTTGAGTATGGAAGACTGGCTACATGGTTTTACTGAGAAACCAAGATAGACAATCAGAAAAGATTCCTAGGTTTTGCAATTAGATAGCCTTGTTCTTGTGACCTTAGGCAAGGCTCATTGTGTTGGGGGCATGGTGAGAGTCTCCCACCAATTCACTTTGCTGCCCACTTCTACCCACGCCTGTTAAAAATTCTGCAAGGGGAAGGCCCTCTTCTTTGGCAACATTTTCTTGACTGAAAAACTCTGAAATGGGAATCAGGAAAAGGAAATTCATCCTAGTTCTGCTCCAGGGGTGTTGAATCACCACAGAGATGAAATAAAAATACTGAGGATGACTTTTGCATGACGCTGTGCCACAAACTTGGGACCTCTTGGAGCCTCAATTTCTCCTATATATTCAGTATCAAAATCAGTATTTAATATCAGAATTATTTATCAGTATTTTATATATATATATATATATATATATATTGGTTTTGGGGTAACACCCGTGGGTGCTCAGGGGTTACTTCTGCCTCTATGCTCAGAAATCGCTCCTGGCAAGCTCAGGGGACCATCTGGGATGTCAGGATTCGAACCACTGTCCTTCTGCATGCAAGGCAAAAGCCCTATCTCCCTGATTTCTCTCCAGCCCCTATCAGTATTATATTTTTATCAGTATTTTATTCTGTCCAGGAACAGAATTATTTCAAAGGAAAGAATAAAGAAAGCAGAGTAGAAAAGTGAGTGAACCTGCTTAGAATAGGCCAAGAACGTATAAGTAAAAAATTGATTAAATTTATATATGGGTTTATTGGGTCAGACTGTAAAATATAGTTCATATTGTTGTTCATGTAAGTAGGTAGTAAGTTTTAATGTTTAAGAGGGCTTACTTGAGCAACACAGCTACTAAATTGGACTGATGCAAAGAAAATGAGCCAGGAGTTAGTTCAATGGTCAAGGTATTTGCCTAACACATCAACATGGTTACTCGAGCTTATCAGATGCAGCTCTGGAGGCCTCAGAACTGTTATGGTGACCTGAGTAATCTTCAGCACTACAGGACGGAAGCAGCAATACCTCCTTAGGTCCTTCCATTGAACTGCAGCAGGCTGGTTGTTTAAAAATCACTTGTAGGGACCCAGTCTCTTGAGCACCACTTGAGAGATTCAAAAAATATATAATCAAATAAAAATAAACTAATGGTGTGAATGGTGTGCAGAATCATGAGGTAGTCTATTCTTTCTATATTACTTTCCTTTTGGTATCATCTAAAATATAAGTTTGAGAAACAGGATATGATAAGTTCTGTAGTACTATTAGTACTACCACCATCTCTAGGCAGAGATTCAAGATTTTCAGAACTCACCTCTTTGGAAGCTCTTTTATTTAGTACCACAAATTTCTGGCCTATCATTTATTCTTTTAAAAGAAGGGTAGGACAGGGGCTGGAGCAGTAGCACAAGTAGTAGGGCATTTGCCTTACATGCACTAACCTGGGACGAATTGTGGTTTGATATCCCTGTATCCCATATGGTCCCCCAAGTCAGGAGCGATTTCTGAGTGCATAGCCAGGAGTAACCCCTGAACATCACAGGGTGTGCCCCCCCCAAAAAAAAAAACGAGAGAGAGAGAGGGTGGGTAGGACAATGCAAGAAGCTAAAAGCAGCTTTTTAAGTTATCTTGTTCTATGTTTGAATTGAATTGCTTTCCTTGAAAAGATGCTTTTAAAAAATGGAATTTTTCATTGGAAAGATACAACTCAGGACACACAATGGTTCTGAGATTAAATAAGAAGTTGAAGGTAATCCCTTCTGACTCTGCAGTCAGAGATTACTCCTGGAAGCGGTTGGGATTCTGGGAATAGAACTCAGTTTTGCTACTTCAAGGTAAACTCTTTATCAGCTGTACAATCGCTCAGAGCCCTGTAGGTAAAACTCTTAAGCACAATTACCCTAGTTCACAGAAAGTGCCTGACAGTGTAGCAGAAGTGAGGTGGCTTCTCACTTTCCACCCTGACTGACTTTTTAAGGCACAGTATGTAATTCAGTGCTCATCATATACTGCACCATAAATCCCATATGAAAGGGGAAGTAAGAATTCTAGTCTTAAGTAAAGTCTAAAATTGTGTGGCTATTGTTCTTTGTTGTTACAACCCATTACCATAGAAGTAAGTCATGGGAGGACAGGCAGTATGTATGTGTCACACACACACACACACACACACACACACACACACACACACACGTCTCACTTAAGTCTTTTCTTTTCATTATCTTTTAGGCTTGAAAAGGCAAGACAAAAAGAGAGAGGCCTACATTTAGCAGGGCCTGTCTAAAACATACTTTCAAAAATCAAAACATCAGTGGGATCTCAGAGCCACTAAAATCAATAGACAGAAACTCAGAATCAACTGCGTCACAAACCCACCACATACCTGAGAAAGTTTTAGAATCATTGGACCAAGAAGTAAGGGCGAGTGGTCAAACACTGAGAAACTGGGAAGAAGACAGAGAAATTACTCCAGGACTAAAATGTCATTAGCAAATAGCAAACAAATAGACTCTGTTAGATCTCAATTGTCTCTGAAACAGGCTGGGAACAATGGCATCATCTTGAATATGATTCATTTCATTTTTTTTCCAGGAAATACCCACTAATCAATTACTAGAGCTTCTGTGTAATAGTTTCCCCAGATCTATAAATGATGATTGTACTAACTGAATCATTAATTCTATATTGAGATAAGCACCAACACTGGCAACCTAATCTACTCACTCCAAGTAGCTACAAAGAAATTAGCTGCTTTTTGTGGAAGCCAGAGCATTACAAAAGAGTGAAAAGAAACCCATTCATCATGGCGGAGCGTCACACCAGTTCAGTCTCCCTGGAGCATTCAGCTATGCTGAGAAGATGTTGATGGAAAAGGGGATAATGATCCATAAATAGATGTATGGGAATGGGGAGGGGGTGGTTGATGGGAAGAGTCCAGAGAAGAAGCCTCATGAGATTGCATAGGAAGAAAAAAAAATATAGTCTTTAAAATGATAGCAATGGTCAAAATACAGTTTAACAAGAATAAATAGAATATGGCAGAAAGTAGGATGGTTGAGTATAGCCCAGATGACAATGTGTTGTTGTTTTATTGTTATTGTTTTTGAAAGAAAATATGATTTGAATTTGTATGGTTGAAAAGAAAAGAAAGTGTATGTGAATAATGTAGCCCCACCTAGAACTGTGCTACTAACACAATAGTTTTTCAGGAAAGAAAAGGCAAGGATGCCTGGAAATAGCTGCATCTAATCAGCCTCTATCCCAAGCAATCAACTGAAGTCCAGGAAATTCCATATATAACCAGAAGAATAGACATCCTGAAGTAGCTGGCCACAGTTAAGATTAGCGGAAACAGACTCCATCCATGTTAGAAACAAAGAACTAAAGGTGAAGAGACTACTGCAGGTCCCTGCACCCTGCTTCTGGGAAGGTGGTGGCCATGGGGGACAAGAAGGTTGGGAATTGGGACAGAGGCAGTTGCCATGGTGGTGCTGACAGCTCTTTGTTCTGAGCCTCCCCTTCAACAGCAGCCCAAAGCCATCAATTTCCCCTGGGAGAACAATGAAAATAACAGTGGCCAGGGCTCAGTTTAGTCTCCTGACTTATCCAACAACCTTTAAAGTGTTTTGTTAGCATAGGCATGGGTTATGATGAGTACTTTTGGTGTCTTGTTTAAGAACTTAAGTCCTTTCTTACTTCAGGTTAAAAAGACACCTAACTCTATTTTCTTTAAAAAAAAAAAAAAAGCAAAAAAGCAAAAATATGCTATTTTAAACAAGTTTACATAAAAAATGGTTTGTTCAAGAGCACTCCTTTTGATGTAAAATCGGAGATACTTTTACATCTTGGCTATACAATTTATATAAATATATAATTATATATAAATATAATTTTAAAATATAAAATTATATTAAATAAAAATGTGTCTTTTCAACAGTTACATTTTTAATTATTGAAAAAGATTCAATACTTGGGTTTTGCCACCTATGGACATGTAATCTTGCACTACTCAGTACAACCGTTTTTTAATTTTTATTTCTGTGTCTAATAGTTTGGGACCTTTCTCCATTCCATCAGAAAGATTTTAAAGTTATCAGAATATTGGGATGTTTGGGGAGGGGGCCACATCTGTAGTTCTTGGGGCTTACTCCTGGTTCTTCACTAAGGGATCAATCTTGGTAAGGCACAGGGTATTGAGAATCAAACCTGAGTTGGTCACATGCAAGATAACCACTCAACCCACTGCCCCTTTCTCCAGCCCAAAATGCAAGATTTTTTAAAGCCTATTTTGTACTTACTTGATGTTCGAAACTTATCATATTAATAGCTTAATGGTTTTTGATTTTCAAAAAATATTAATTTTTCAAGGAAACATGGAAAAAAATCTCGTGTAGCCTTCATTTAGTTTTCCCCAATGATTACTATAGAACGATGTCAAAGCTAAGAAATCAAAATTGGTATAATGAGCGTGAATAACTTCACTATTATGAAGTGAATATTCATAATATTTACGTATGCTACATATGTAGATTCAAATAAATAACATGAGATTCAAATAAAGACAAGATACAGAATGAATTATTTCATCACCAGAAAGATCTTTTATAATTCTATTCATTTCTTACCCTCAATCATCTCTAACCTCTGAAAACTGCTTATATGCATTCAATATTTATATTTTGATTTTGTCACTTTTAGAATGTTATATAAATGGAAAGATAGGACCTTTTTTGTTTGTTTGTTTTTGGGCCACAACCGGTGATGCTCAGGGGTTACTCCTGGCTATGCACTCAGAAATCGCTCCTGGCTTGGGGGACCATATGGTATGCCAGGGATCCAACCTAGGTTCGTCCTGGGTCAGCCATATGCAAGGCAAATGCCCTACTGCTGTGCTATCGCTCTGGCCCCTATAGGACCTTTTGAGATTGGCAAAGTGCCCTTCAGCACCTGAAGTGCCCTTCAGGTTAGGTCACATTTTAATATCTTCTTTTACAACTCTGTTTTTTTAATTAGTGCATTCAGGCCATTTGTATTTAATACAATTGTTGATACAGTAGAGATTTTTTAAAAATAAAATTTAAATTGAATCATCATGAGATAGTTACAAAATTGTTCATAATTGAGTTTCAGTCATACAACTTCCAAAACTCATCTTTAATCCAGTATACATTTCCCACCACCAATGTCCCAGGTTTACCTCCCACTCACTCTATTTCTCTTCCCTATTCACTCCCTGCCTGCCTCTATGGCAGACATTCTTTATTCTCTCTCTCTTTCTTTCTCTCTCACTCTCTTGCTCACTCTTCCTTTTTCTTTTTAAACACTGAAGTTAGCAGCAATATGGTCACTGAAGTGGCATCATGTTTATCACATATCACTTTACTCAGTTGTTGTCCAGAGTAATCATTTCCAACTATTGTTTATTAAGCATGTAAATATTTTTCAGCCTATTTTATTTTTATTGTTCAGTAGATTTATTCTATTTTTCTGTCTTCAGGTTCACTGATTCTTTTCTCTGCAGAATTGTTCAGGCCCTTTGTTTTTTTGTGTGTTGTTTTTGTTATTTTTTTTCTAATTTCTCTTATAATACTGTGATTTACCAACTGTTTATACTACAATCTTCCTGGGTATTAAGTGTTCAAATACTAATCCCATTACCCATGTGACTATGCCTTCACCAGTATTCCCAGTCACCCATCCATCCACTGTAGCTGCTTCCATGCAGACATAAACAAATTTACTCTGTATAGCTTGTTAAAACACAAAAGAACTGGAATTATCAATTTTTAATTCAATACAGATCAATTTGAAGTTATTGTTATATCTCTCCATAGAGTTACAGAAGTCATTGTCTAAGGATTTATAGGCTTGATTTGGTGCATGTTGTGCCTTCTTTGCTATTTTTTAGACTCACTGAGGTTGCTATATTGGTGTGTAATTTTCCAATCAGATTTCCTGAGATACTACTGGGACAACACTACTATAAAATACTGAAGTGTCCAGGATTTATAGATTTAAAATAAATTAGTTGTTTTACCAGTTTGATAAAGATAAGTCACAGAGCTGGGCCCTATCTGTCAAAGGGTGTCAACGGTGGTATTGAGCTTCTTTAACTCGAGCAGAAAGTCGAATCTTCCCACCTTTTAAGGTCCCTGTTTCCATTATAAGGAATTAAATCTTCAGGTTCTAAAATCAGAACACTGGAGACACACTGATCTGGAAGCTAATGGCAGTATGGAAAATAATTCACATGCACACACATGAAAGGAGAAAGGGATTTTCAGAAGTTCCCACATGTTTGACTTTTATTACTAAGAAGCAGCAAGCTTCATGGAGATCTGAAAATGCAAGAGAATGTCTTCCTCCCAATCCAAGTATCTAATCTGAGGGAAATGATCACATCTGGAGGTGGGACTAGTGGTCTAAATACCAGTCCAAGGTGCTACATTCAAAGATGTTTCCAACCAATGAGTAACCAGGCGTAAACTGAGTGAGGTAGAATCAGATCAATCCCATTAACCCCATACCACTTCTTTTTTGAGACTATCATAGAGGTATCAGCCTGGACTGGACTACCTGGGAAGTATTAGAGACTATTATTGTATTACTTTCTTCTGTTATTTTTCTATTTTATTTATCATTTTGCCATTTTGTTAACAACATCCTTTTTATCAAATTTTTTTTGTTTTTCGGGCCACACCCATTTGATGCTCAGGGGGTTACTCCTGGCTAAGCACTCAGAAATCGCCCCTGGCTTGGGGGGACCATATGGGACGCCAGGGGATTGAACCGTGGTCCTTTCCTTGGCTAGCGCTTGCAAGGCAGACACCTTACCTCTAGTGCCACCTCGCCGGCCCCTTATCAATTTTTTTAAATTGGGTCTCTTGTTCATTATTTAGTATAAAAGTACTTTTGACTTTTTAACTAGAGTATATATAAATACTACATAATGTATATATAACTTATATATATATAAATAATCATTTTTTATAATTGCTGGCTTTGACTTATTTCCCATTTAACGTACCTTGATTATAATATTGCTCTAGACTTTGTTTTTTTTAAAGAATGACTTTGAATTATTAAGTGGTAAGACATAAACATTATAATATAAATGAAAAAATAGATGATAGAATTTTTTTTTTTTTTTGGATTTTGGGCCACACCCAGCGGTGCTCAGGGGTTACTCCTGGCTGTCTGCTCAGAAATAGCTCCAGGCAGGCACTGGGGACCATATGGGACACCGGGATTTGAACCAACCACCTTAGGTCCTGGATAGGCTGCTTGCAAGGCAAACACCGCTGTGCTATCTCTCTGGGCCCAGATGATAGGAATTTTTAGAATCCTGAGAAAGCATTATCATTGAGTCCAACTCACATATCACATTGAGGTGGAAAATGGGAAGATGGTAGCTAACGAAAATTGGTTATACCATAAAGACAGGAACATAAACAAGGGAAAATGGAGTCATCTTCTTGAAATTTACTTTTTGGGTACTGACAAATCCTTTTTCTGAAAGAAGAGAAATAAAAGTTCAAGACTTTTTTTTTTAAATAATTCTTGTCAGTCACCATCCACTAAAGCTATTGTAGTATATGATCAGTTTATTTGCTAGACATACTGGATCAGTATGCTTTGATGGTCCAATGGAAAGACTTGTCTGGCATCATTACTGATAATTTACCTTTTGCTCTATTTCATTTCTTATATCAAAAGCTCAAATAAAAAATTCCCAGACATCATCTTTTTATTAGTTAGCATAGATTCAATAATGGGTTTTGCAAAATAAAACATTTCTTCCACCAAAGAATTAAATCATATCACGTCAGAATTTGTATCAGTTACCCCATTCTTTTAACCCACTAGAAAAGAAGATCTTTCTATTGAGCCTTTTTAACAATATGGAATTTTTTTCTACTGAAAATATGGAATTTTTTAACAATATGGAATTTTCTTCTTTCTTCTTCACTTTGTTAGTTATATCTAATTGGGTTTATCTTTGTCTGACCCAACATAATGGACAAACCTTTTGGCAAGAGGACTATGTTTATTTCTAGAGTTTAAAGTATGGGTCATAGACACCACTACAGACTAAATATCCATTGGGAATCCTTATCCCACTCTAGCTGTTTGTTCTGAAAACAAAACTGTCATCAATGATCCTGGAAAAAGAACCTGGAGCATTAAGGATGTTGTAGCAGTTACATGATATTACAGCTAAACTGACTATGCTCAGTGGTGTTAATTGGGGTCAACTTTCAACATGCTTTTTGAGGTCTGAGATTGATGCAACTACAACTTAAGTCTCTTACAGACTGCATACTTATCAATAGTCCAACTGGATCCCTAGTATTTTAGATCAATTGTTTTTCTTCATAATTGGGCTATATTTTAAGGTTGGGGGGGTCTTTCATTTTTTATTGAGTGATTTATAATGAGTATCTTATACCTGAAATTCTTGACTTAAAAACATTTTAGGTCCTGAATCCAACACTTTATAAATGTGTGACCTCAGACAAGTTTCCCAAACTTTATTTGTTGTTTTTATTTGTAACACTGAGATTTTTATTATTTGCCCATAAGATTTGTTCTGAAGACCCAAAATAATATTTTAAAATACCCATAATTAGATCTAGCTGATAGTATTGTTCAATATAACATTGTTTTTCTTATTTTCTTATTGATAGGGACCTCATGTCTCAGCTCTGTCAAGAATGGATTACTCTACTGATGGAATAACACCTGGTGGATCTGGGGGTTAGGCTAGGGTGGAAGCAACAATTTGTGGAGAAGTACTCAATCAAGAGGAGATGTGAAAGGTGGTAAAGCATTGCATATGAAAGCCTATCAGCAGCAATACTGTAAACAATGTGCAAAAACTAAAAAAGAAAAAAATAGCACCTCTTGTAGAATCAGACTGGTGGGATAAAAATGAGAGGTGAAGGGACACTGGTAGAGGGAAGTAGACACTGGTGAAGGGATCCATGAGACATTGGATGCCTGAAACCTAATAAAAATAACTGTAACTTCCAGGTGACAAAATTTAAAAAATAGAATGCTTTGTTCACTTACTGCCAAGAAGAAAAAGATAATAGATGATAGAACTTTGCTTAAAATTGTAGGAAAAACATCTCTTACTAGTTAAGTCTTAGAGAGAGACCAGACTAATTTTTTTTATGTTCATGTCTGCTCAGTCTTTGACAAACATTCTGTAATACTGAAAAGATGTGCCAAAGAAAGCACTTGAGAAGATCCAACAACCACTGGTGATTAAAACCCTATGTAAAATAGATGTGGAAGGAACCTTCCTCAAGATAGTTACAGATATCTATAAAAAAACAAAACAAAACCCATAGCCAATAGTATTCTTATTGGTAAAAAAAAAAAAAAACTGAAAGCATTCCCACTGAGGTAAGGCACTTGGCAAGGATGTCCATTGTCTTCACTTTTATTAAAAAGTGTTTTATTCAATAGTATTAGAAGTCTTAGCAACAGCAATCAGGCAAGAGAAGGAAATCAAAGGAATCTGAATTGAAAAAGAGAAAGTTAAATTATCTCTATTTGCAGATGACATAATATTATACATTGAAGACCCTAAAGAGTCCACAAAAAAAAAAAAAAAAAAAAAGCTCTTAGAAACAATAACCAAAACAGTAAAGTGGCTGGCTACAAACACAAAAATTTGTCACGTTCCTTTATATAAAGAATGACTCAGGAGAAAGTGATCAAAGAGTTTATTCCTTTTAAAATAGCGTCAGAAACCACCAAGTACCTACAAATCAACCTAACAATAGAGGTGAGAAACCTATACTACAAAAACTTTAAAACACTTAAGAAATTGAAGAAGACCTAAGGAAATAGAAAAACATTTCATGCTCTTGGGTCAGAAGAATCAGTGTTACCTAAACTAGTACATAGATTCAGTACAATCCCTATTAAAATTCACACAACATTCTTCCAGGACTTAGCATAGTCAATTATAAAATTTGCATGAAACCCAAAATAGCCAAGACCGTACTGAAAAACAAGAAGCTAGAAGGCATCTCATTACCTAACTTGAAGTTGTACTTTAAAGTCATAGTGATCAAAACAGCATGGTATTGGAACAAAGACAGAATTTCAGACCAAAAGAGAATGTATAGTGACAAAGCCCTCAAGTATATGTTCAATTAATCTTTAAGAAAGGAGCCAAGAACATGAAATGATATAAAGTCTTTCTCTTCAATAAACGGTGTTGGGACAATTGGATAACCATGTGTAAGAAATTAAAGATTGATACGTATCTCACACCTTACACAAAAGTCAATTCAAAGTGAATCAAAGACCTTGAGATCATACCTGAATCCATCAAGTACAGTAAGGAAAATATAGGTAGAACACTCCAAGACTTGGACCTCAAAGTCATCAACAATAGGATGCCTATAGCAAGAACTATAGATTAAAATCTAAATAAATGGAATAATATCAAACTAAAAAGGTTTTGTATGGCAAAGAAACACAGGCTAAAACAAAAAGACAGCTAGGTAGAAGAAAATATTTTCATTTGACACATCAATAAGAATTGATATCTAGGATATACAAAGTACTTACACAAGTTAACCCCACAAAAACCTAAAAGCCCCATTAAACAACGGGGAGAGGAAATGATCAGACACTTTTCAAAGAAGACCAACAGAGGGCCAACTGGCACATGAAAAAATGTACACCATAGGGGCCAGAGAGATAGCATGGAGGTAAGGGCATTTGCCTTGCATGCAGGAGGACAGTGGTTCGAATCCCGGCATCCCATATGGTCCCCTGTGCCTGCCAGGGCCGATTTCTGAGCCTAGAGCCAGGAGTAACCCCTGAGCACTGCCGGGTGTGACCCAAAAACCAAAAATAAATAAATAAATAAATAAATAAATAAATAAAATGTACACCATCACTTATCATTAGGAAAATTCAAATAAAGAAAACAATGAGGTACTATCCTATGCCAGTTAGAATGGCACATATCAGAAATATTGCGAATAATTTGTATTGGCAGGGAAGTGGTGAAAAAGGAACTCTCATCCACTGCTGATGGAAATGCTGCCTGGTCCAACTTCTATGGAAAACAGTATGGAGGGTTGTTTGTAAACTCAGAATCAAACTGCTATATGACCCAGCAATTCCACTTTGGGAAATCTATTCCTAAGACAAAAAAAAAAAAAAAAAAACAAAAAAAAAAAAACCAAAAAAATACAAAACAAAAAAAAACCACACCCAAAAGGATTTATGCATTCATTGTAGCACTCAGTACAAGAGCTAAAAGTTAAAATCAACTTAGATGTCCAACAACAATGGAGTAGATCATGAAGATGTGGTACATATATACACTAGAATAGTACATATCTGTAAGAAAAGATGCAATCGTGCAATTTGCTGCAACATTTTCCTTCTCTCTACCTCTTCCTTTCCCTTTAGACACTGTGCTTTGCAATATTGTTGCTGAATGGGGCATTATGCCTATGAATTTTTTTCCTTTCAATACCTATTTTTTGTCCAGATTGATCATTTCCAACTATCATTGTCATAGTGGTCCCTTCTCTTTTCTAATTGCACACCCCTGCTCTTTGTAGTAAGCTTCCTACCATGGACTGGTTTTCCTGTCCTCATTTCTATTGTCTCTGGAGACTATTGCCATACTATCTTTATTTTTTTTTAATATGCCTCAAATAAATGCAATCATTCATCGCATACCCCTATCCTTCTGACTCATTTTGCTCAGCATAACATACTCTCCATATCCATCCAGGTATAAGCAAATTTCATGACTTTATTTTTCCTAACATCTGAGTTTTTATTTGTTTGTTTGTTTGTTTGGTTTGTTTTTGGTTTTGTTTCTGTTGGCTTCCCTCTACAAGCAGGTTTTTCTTTTCTTGAATTCAGACTGAAATAGTTTCATAGTTATTTGACCAGAAATGGAAAAGGCATCCAAAATCTACTATTCACAGAAACAGCTCAAGTCTGTCTCCCTCTTCTCTCCCCGACTCCTTCTGTCTCTACCTCTCCTTCTCCAGCTTCCCCTCTTTCTTTCTAACCCTACTATTTTTTCACTCCACTTCCATTACATATTTTAAAAAAATTTGTCTCTTTCTCTCTTTGACATAGAAAATTTTTATAATGCTTCTCACTAGTGTCTTTTTTTATCTGCCTCTCAAAGTATAGCTAATATTTATAGAGGGCTTAATATTCTCTCAAAGCTTCATGGATATATAAACTTAATCATTCTCAAAAACTTCATGTGAAGTTAATGTGCTGATATGTGTTTTTAAATTAAAAAAATGAAGGGTCAGAGGTATAAAGTAATTTTTCGAATACTACCAGCTAGTGTGTAGCAGGGCATACAAATTAGACTCAATGAAAAGTCCTATGTATTTCTTTTTCCTTCTATGATTTTATTCTGGCTGTAAAATGTTTGAGCCAACGTAAAAAAATACTTATATAATATGGAAAAATAAAGGTATACATTCCTATATTCCTGATTTACTATTAATTATTTGTACTTTATTTTACCTTGAATTTATGCAGTTACAATGTACATTCTAATACTTGCACACATATGTGTGTGTGTTTCCAGGTTGATTGAGAAATAGTTGACATATAATATATAACTGACATATGACATTGGATAAGTTGAAGGCATACTAAACAATGATTTGATAAAAGTATATATTATAAAAAGATCACACTAAGATCACACTGTGACCTCACATAGTTACCTTTTTGTGGTTATAATATTCAAGTTTATTCTTAGCATCTTGAAAGTATATAATCCAGTATTATTGACTATAAGCATTATGTTACACATGACTATTCATAACTTATTCATTGTATAAATAAAAATTTGTACCTAAGAACCATATCTCATTTTCCTCAACCCCCAATTCCTATACTACTCCCTATACTATTTGTTTTTACAAGTTTGTTTTTTGGGGGGAAGGAGATTCAGGACACAAAAGCAAAGTTCAAAGCTTGTTCCTTGGCTCTGTACTCAGGGATTGCTCCTGGCTGTACTTGGAGTATCATATGCTGTTTTAGGGTTAAACTGGGGTTTGCTGCATGAAAATCAAGTGAATTAACCCCTGCACTATTTTTCTGATCATTTTGGATTTTTAATTCCATGTGTAAGTTATATTATATATGTTACTTTTATTTTTCTGTGTGACTTATTTCATTTAACATGTGCAATTATATGTGAAAGGACAATTTATACATCCTTTATTCTTAAAGTATATTTTATTTTTCATAAAAGATAAATTATAACTACTTACGTTCTTATCAGACATATATACAGAAATATATCTATTAAACCCAACAGTAAGCTCTTTACAACTATTTATATTTTGTTGATAATTATGTCTCTGTCTAGATTAATACTTTTTGAGTTACAACTAAATAAAAACTTACTTTTTTTTTTTTTTAAGATGGTGTTTAGAGGGCCTGAGGGCTAGTTCCAGTTTCAATTTCAGACTCAGCCAAGCAGGCTGGACAGATCTACTTTCAGTCCAGGAGATGAAGTATTGCTAGGTCCTAGTGGTGATGGAGGGCACAATGGTGATGCTTGGAAGGCAAATGATGGTGGGGATCAAACCCAGGATTCTAAATATGCCAGGACTGCACCCCTGATTTTGGAGCTATCTCCCCGGTCTTAAATCAAATAACTTTTCATGATATTGCTGATATTTTTATATTTCTCTTTTGTTTTCTTTTCTTTAGAACAGTTGATGGCAAACTACAGACATGGATCAAATTTGTTCCACAATCTCTTTTTTGTAAATAAGATTTTATTGGAGTAATATCAATTTTCTTTTCTGTTTTTTCTTGTTTTGAGGACCGAGAATCAAACCATGGCAGCATACACATGAGACATGCATTCTATTGCTGAGCTGCATTCCTGACCACTGACTTTTTTATGTACTTGTCCATTGTTGCTTTCATGTTTCTGCAAAGTTGAGTAGCCTTAAAAAAAAGTGGGATATCGATAAAATCTAAAATACTTGCTAAATGGACCTTTATGAAAAGGCTTGCCCTCTCCTCACTAGATAACAGACAATGACTTTGTCTATTGCCTAATCCCTTTGCCTTGGACTTGCTTTACTTTTCCCAATATGTCACCAGTTGATTTTTTTTTTTTCATGATACATATCCACAGTAAGAGAGAGGTCTCTAGACTAGGTGTTTGCCAATAGCAGGAAGCAGGGATTTCCCTTCATTGTTCTTGCTGATCACTTGCCTTCTGCCTGAGTCCCTTCTCAGGTTTACAGAAATGTGATTGTACATTTTACTGCTAATTTTCAGTGTCCAGGTGGTGCTCATATAATTCTGCTCAGTGTCTCTGAGAAAAATATTTCTAGCATCAGCTATATTTTATTTTTGATAAAAACCATTAATCAAAACATTGATAATTATGCAACTTATGAAAGGTAATGTTATCCGAATTTTCTGGGTTTTGCTTCTTGAGTGCCATGCCAATAGACATGACCAAGTTTAGTTAAAGAGTTTATTGCTGTGACAAATAAGAGAGAGAAGGATATTTATGCTTTGAAGCACTGTCTTCCTTAGTGTTCGGGGATGAATGGTATTTATAGAAAGTTTAGGACTTAGAAAATGAGAAGGCAGGCAGCAGACTGGTGAGCTCTCATATTTGACTGCTATTTTTATTCAAGGGCTATATGGTACTTACTACATGGCTACATGGCTTACTCCTAAATCTGTACTCAGTGAACACTCCTGGAAGTGCTCAAGGACCTACACACTATTTTTCTGATCTTTGACTAAAAATTTAAAGCAAACTCTCCTCTATCATAGTGCTTTTTATTACTTACCTGATTTTTACTTAAAACAATTTTTGAATCTGTGTCAAGTCCCAAACATGCTATGACATACAGTGCAAGTTTGGTAAAGAAAGGGGAAATTTTTAATATGGCAATTTTAGCATGCGATGAAGTGAAGCTTGCTAGCTGGTCATTTTGATGGTTCTTACTTAGTTTGAACCAGTGTGTTCAGGTCATTAGTGACATCAGATTAATCCTATGCAGCAGTTCCTGAAAAGAGAGTCATGAGTTCTACAATAGATCACTTTCTGTTTGCAAATTCCTTATTGGCATATACAATGTTTGGGTTAATCAATTACCATCAAGTCCAGATGGCTACATTCTTGTTAACTCTTTCTCTCAAAAAAACCTGAGATATTGTTTTGCCTTACATTGATATTGAATCATTTTTAGAAACAAGCTTTGGAAGAATATAGATTAAAATACTAGTTATCACTTTTGATCAGTCTGAATTTGAATCCATTAGTTTACTTCGCATCAATTTCTCAACATCTTCCAAAATAATGGGGATAAAGCTATCATCATTACAAGAGATGTAAAAGAGACAGTTGATGCTCATCTGATATTTATGAGTTCCCCAATGTTTTCCAGCCTCTCTTGGTGAGGTCATATGATCAGTTCTAATCAATGGGCTAAAAGTGGATGTGCTATGTGCCATTTCAAAACTGAGGCAATTCAGAACCGGATTGCTTTCTGCACACTTTTCTATATGCCTTTTATTTGCTGTAGATCTTGGGTGGAATCACTGATGGGGTAAACCTGAGTCCTTAATTACCAGACAGAGGATAGTTTCTGCTTACTCATCTGAAACTCTGAATGAACAAATAATAATATGGCTTGCTTGTTTATAGTTTCCAGGGCATCTCTTTTTATGAGAGGAAGCCTAGGAAGACTACCATTTTGTTCTTCAGCATACTTACTTTATAAATAAAATTTTTTCCAGATTCTGCTATTAACTGTTTTCTTTTAATTTTAATTTTTTAATCTTTCAGTTTCAAGCATTTTCATCATTTTGTTTTTCTGAGTCTCCATTGGCTCTTGTTTTGGGCCACTACTGGCATTAATTTTCTCCTATATCTCACACAGATTATGATTAATCTATGCATTCTCAAAGAGGACATTGGCAGACTGAGCCCCAAGGTGTGTTAAGAGGTAGCTGGAAACTGAGGAACATGGAATGACACTAGAGGATAGCACTTATATGCTGTCCTCAAGATGTGCTGGAGATTTCCAAAAACTCTCAATGGGGACTGAACAAGGAAGTAGGACCCTGAAATTCAAATGAAGGATTTTTTTAGAGCCAGAAATAGCTGATATATAAATGTGATCTAATTAGCATCCACATGCAGAATGTGTGACCCAGTCCTGCTTTAGATTTATCTTATTTTGTAATAGAAAGCCCTCAAACTTTCCATTTCAAAGAATTGTCTTAATCCTTTCATCCACACTGTAAATGAGACTTAAAAAGTGACAACAACAACAACAACAGAAGGCAGCGACTCTAGAAATTTAATTTTAGATCTAAATTCTGATTAGAATTTGCTCACTAGGGAGAGATGAGAAAACAACTTCCCTTCTTTCATTGTCAGTTTTATTTTCTGTAACATTACAAGTTGTGAAGAATATGAAATCAAGTCCTATAAAACATATTTGACATAGCTCATTTTCTTTTTAAAAAAGAATTATTATGATTTAATATCAGCAACTCACCCAGAGACCTTTTTTCCTTACTACAGAGTGCTTTTGTACCCTTTCTGGTAAAGGTTTTAATGGTTTTCACTGAGGTCCCAGACCCTAATCTTAATCCTAACTTTATTTATTATTATTTTATTGTTTGAGGTGCTGTGATTGACAATACTGTGAATGATGGTTTCACGTGTACATAATTCTAACCACATATCCATTACCAACGTACTCACTTTTCTTCTCAAAGAAACCCCAACTCAGTTTTGTGAATCAATTATCCCAATGAGTTGCCTTTGACCTTTGTTATTGATAACCCTTGCTGTGTATCTTTATGTCCAACAACTGGATGAAATTATTCTATTTATTTCTTTCCTTCTGACTAACTCACTTAGCATATTTTATTACCTATATTATCTTTTATGTCCATATATGTTGTAGCAAATTGCATTTTTGTGCAGCTCTTCTTAGAGCTGCATAATATTCCACTGTTTTATATACAACAGCATCTTGATGCATTTGTCTACATGTGGGCTTTTGTTTCCACATCTTGATTGCATCTAGACTATTGTACTAGATATTTTCACAATATTTTCAAATATCCCTTCAAATTAATGTGCTTGTGAAATATAGATGTCAAGAAGGTTGCATGAAATTCCTATTACTTTCTAAAAATAACATCCCCATTTTGCTTTCTAGTTCAGTCATAGGGATTGAAGAAGAAAACATTCCTACCCTTATCTTAATTTTGATGAGTTGGCTTTGGAGTCCTTTTCAGATCTGTATTTTACAGAACTTAGCCTATTAAATATAGTCCTCTCACTTTGATAAATTTTCAGAAAAAGGTTCTTCAACAAAACAGATGGGTTTTCTCCTTTTTTTTTTTTTTTTACATAGTCTTTGTAAGCCAGAATCAAATCCTCTTATAATGCAATCTTGTCTGACACAATTTTTTCTCCCGAGAAACATAGATAGAGATCTCTGATGTGACTGTTTTCCTTGCTGTTCTTAAAGGTTTCATCAATTCATTAAGGTCAGTGATCTAAAATTCCTGTTACTTTATCCACTGTGGACAGTGACTGAACTTCATCTCCTATCTGTGGACTGTGGAACTCAAATAGATTATCTAATCAATTTAAAATGGTGTAGCTACTCAAACCAGGCCCTTTGCCTGCCTGGTCTGTATTGTGAATGGGGAGACAAAAATAAATAAATAAATAAATAAAATGGTGTAGCTATTTTATTAGGATGTCTAACAAAATGCTTGTGTTCATAGCTTGATTATAATCTCCCTGGGGACAATAAAGTAATTTTCAAATTTTCTGAGACGTTTCAGTGGTTTTCACAAGCTCTATTCAGAATCCCCAAGCTAGATCCTTAAACTTCAGGAATTCTACCTTTTGTCATTACTGGCCTAGAGCCAAGGACATTGAATATCTTTAGAGAAGTTGTTCTCCAACCCCGAATTCGGGTGACAAAGACATTCAAAAGGCAAGGTTTACATATGCAGTATTACCAAAGCAATATAGAAGGGACATTCTCTCTTGGCTAGCTTTTTTTTCTAGGAAAATGAGCCAATACCACATCTTTCTAATACATAACTCGTTGTCCCTTTCAAGAGTTAAATACCCAGTGTTTTCTATTCTAAATTGACTTGCATCAGACTTTGTAGTAATCTGTGTTCTTTCCAGTACTTCTAGAAAAATGATCCCATAGTGGCACCTTTTCATAAAGTTTTGACTGTACTAAAATACTTTAAAATTAGTAACTGTGGAGTTGATTTTTATAACTTCTCTGAACAGTAACAGTTTTTCTTAAAGACTTTTCAAACATTATGGTTTTCTTTATCTCTAATGTTGCTCTTCTGTTGTTTTTTTATTTGAAGTTACTTTAAGGATCATATTTCAGAAGGAAAACAATGGAGTGAATAACCACTTCTGAATGTGTTTACTCAGAGTGCAGAGTGAGGACACTATTTGGTGTGAAAAAACAATTAATTTCATGGGTATTAAACTGTAGCCCAAGAATTCTTCCAGGCCTAAGATTCTTGGGCCACTATTGAACAAGAAGATATTGATGCCAGTGTTCCATCTGCAAAGCAAAAGGTTAGATTAAATATGGCTGGATTTGTTTTCTGAATAAATATTTTGAAACATCTACCCTTCAGCATTCATCTTTTCACCTGCACACCTGATTAAACATCTAAAAAACATTAAAAGTAGCTGCAGAGTTTAATACTTTCCACAATGAGGACCAGATGCAATTCTATTTTTCTCTGGAAGAGAGTGGTGTGTGGTAGAAGAATACTATGCTGAATGCTTAGAAAAAGATGGCAAATAGGCAGCCAGATAGGAAGATCGTTTTGGAGTTTCTCAGTTTCTGGACTAAGTCAGGCAGTTTCAGGCTGAGTCAAGAGCACAGAAATTCTTCTGGTAAGTGAGTCAATTATTAAATAAATACAGAAACTATGCATGGGCCTGGAGGTTAAAGGTTAACAGGTCTGTTTTCAAAAACAATTTTATTAAATAGAACATAATGTCTTATGTCCCCCCTAAGCCACCACCCCATTAAAATAAGAAACCAGTTTTATTCAGTTGAGGAATTCTAAATTCAAAAATATTTTTTAAAATAAGATATGATTGGAAGAGTGAGGAAAGCTAAAACCTTAAGTTACAATTTTAAGTTTTCTATTTTATAGAGCATATATCAGATATTAGGAAGTTAATTGTATATAGGTCAGTATTCCTGATGACAGGAGTTCTATAGATAGTAATCCAGGGAAGAAAAATTTCTTTATCTTTCCAGATCTCATAATGGGTTGAATTAAATGGTATTAAATAAATGAGAGTTGAATGTATTTCAATTCAATGTTATATAAAAAATCAATTAAATTGTTTGTAGTGAGTGCAGTCACTTACCTTTAAATTGAAAAAAAAGAAAACGTAATATATTCATTACAAGATAAAATTAAGGTATAAATTCTATAAAAGAAATCCATCTTTTAGTTTTACCCAAAATAGTAAAATAAACTTGAAGTGGATTCACAACCATTGCCAGTTTCAATACAAGAATTTTACATATTAAAAATATGCATTTAAAATTACATGATATGCATGAAATTTTGGGAATATAGTTATTATCCTCATTTGACAAAGAGTTGCATTAGTTGGTTCATTAGAGGTCATACAAACAATGCACTTAGCTTCTAGTCTTTATATGTGTGAACCCACATTTTATTTCTTCACTACGGTTCTTTGAAATGCGCTGAAATAAATTTTAAAAAGTATAAAATTATTAGAGTGAACATTCCATGCCATTTGGAGTATTTAGGGGAGATTTAATAAAGGAAATGTCATGAAAGTTGAAACAAAGAGTTGAATTTCAGCAGACAGAGAAGAAAACCCATATAGGTCTGTAGGGACAAACAATCTATTGGAGAAGACAACATACAAGACAAAATAAATGAAAAATGAAGCGTGAATATTACCTAGTGACAAAAGAAAAAAAGGAAAAATTAAAGGAAGTGTCAATGTTGAATTTTAGACAGGATTTCTAGAGAAATCCTCTGTATGATGACTTGAGCAAAGACTTTGGGAGTTAAGGTGGAAACCATGTGACTATTTGAAGAAAGAACATTTTAAGAATAGAGAAGATTAAGTGCAAAAGCCCTGAGGTAGAAGAGAGTCTGAAATATCTGAGGAAGAGAGGCAAGTGGCTAGAAGGAGAGGGAGTGAGAGTTAATAGAAGATTAAGTGAGTAAGAGTAGATTACTTAGTTTCACTTTAGTTAGAATAACACCCTGACTTTTACTCTTACTACTGCTGTTTGGGAGCAGAGGATTAACAGGTGCTGACTAACATTTTAATTTATTCATTCGATATGGGCCAGGAATATAAGGGTGAGGTGAGAAGCAAAGTCAGTAGCAAGGAGACTATAGGAGTAGGGTGGTAACAGTGGAGAAGATGTCCCACTTGGAATATACTGAATCTTTTAATATAGAATGAAAGAGGAAGAGAGAAATCATGAACAGCCAAATAGATTTTGCATGAATGATATGGAGAAATGTTTTCTCTTTTTATGACTTTTTGTTTTAAATGGTGAAAGAAAAGCTCAGAGGCTCAATGTTTTAAATAGTGAAAGAAGAGCCCAGGAGCTCAGACTAATGTAGAAATATAAGCTAGGAAAGCAGTTATAAGATCTGGAGCTCAGGGGCCAGAGAAATAGCATAGAGGTAAGGCATTTGCCTTGCATATAGAAGGTCGGTGGTTCAAATCCCGGCATCCCATATGGTCCCATGAGCCTGCCAGGAGCGATTTCTGAGCATAGAGCCAGAAGTAACCCCTGAATGCTGCCGGGTGTGACCCAAAAACCAAAAAAAAAAATAAAAATAAAAAAAATAAAAAAAGATCTGGAGCTCAGCAATAACTATACACACATTGCAATCAAGAATGGGGTTGATATTATTTGATATTAAAGCTGTAGAAGGATGTAAGACCTAGGAAAAGATTACAAATAAAAAAAAAAAGGCAGCCAAGAACTTATTCTTGAGTACTCACCATTCAGCTATGAAAGAAGGAGGAGACTGAACAAAAGAATTAAAGAAGGAGCAAGTACTGAGGTAGGAGGAAAACAAAGTGAGTGTGAAGCCCAAGAAGCCAAGGAAAGAAAAAGTTTTAAAGAGAACAAAGTTATCAACTGGTCCAAATGCTGCTACTGATAGGACTAGTTAGATAAGCCCTGAGGGAGACCATGGAGAGGACTAGCAAAGGTCAAACGAAATGTAGCTGACTGGTTTGAGAGCCTGCACCAATCTACTTTATTTTCACTATGTCATTTCACTTGGCATCTTCTTAGGTGGGTAACCGGCAGGAAACAGCTTTCTTTCTTTTTTTTAAAGGCACTTTCTTGGATCTTTGCCTTTGTCTGGTTTTTATCATGTGTTCATTTGTGGGGTTAAGTGTTTTCTTACCAGTAAACTCCTAGACTGAGAACTCCTTTAGGCAAAGGCATGGTGCTAGATATGTGAAACTGGAAAGGCGAAAGGAATTCAAAGAAAAAAGACATAATTTCAGTGTTTCAATAATGCAGTGTCTCTCAAAGTGGCTCATTTTGAGTCCCTGTGTACACTGGAACATTGCAGACCAGTAGTAGCTTCTGTGCAATTGGGAGAATACTTTCTGTTACTTTCTTTAAAGAAAGTAGAATTTTGGAGATAGGGAGTGATTGAGTGACTTTTGCCTTAGGCCAATAACTTTGGGGACTACTAACTACTAATGTGTTCATCACACTCCTTCCTCGTTCACTATGGTTGAGTTTTCCTCATCATTAAGAGTGGACAGTTGACCTAGGAATAGACAACCAAAAATTACATTTCCTCCACCTCAGTAATTGGTTCAAAAATCATTCTCCATGACACCAAAGATCCACCCACTAGTCCCTAAACCCAAAAGAACACTTGAGGAATCTTCAACTCACCCTAGAAATCCCAGTCTGTCCATGTAAGTAAATCAGGAGACCATTGTGCCTTCCCTTGGAGAGGGCAAATGGCAGACTACATCATCAAGTTGCAAATAGGAGGTCCCTGGCAGAAGGGCAAGTCACACAGGGAAACTCCCTTCCCGACTAGGTCCCAAAAGCTGACTCAGTATTTCATTAAAATGACCTCCAGAACTGCCTGGCTGTTTTGCAATATCAGCATCCATTACAATGCTATATGATAAATAATGGCCTGTTTCCTCATTTCTGTTATTAAGGACACCACTAAAGGACAACACACTCAAGGGTCAGGCTAGGCCTGGAGAACACATTCCCTGCCCTCACCCTCTCACCCACTCCATGAAGAAGGTTCTCTCCACTTCTGGACCACAGGAATGGCAGGACTCCAGCTGAAGTTGGGGAGAGAGGAAGGACGGACAGTGGGATTAAAGTGGATGGAAAAGTTAAAAGAGTGGGAATTTTTGTTTTTGCAATGTGCCCCTCTGTTAACTATTATTTCAAAGCTTCCTGAATGAAAATGAATCAGGAAACAGCAGTGGGACTAATAAAATCTTGCTGGGCAACAGCTGGGAATAGCATCGGTGATCATTAATAATATCACTATTGTGTGGGCATGTGGTCTTCTCGATTATACATATACTAGGATAATATCCTCTTATTCCTTCTGTGTC